>NW_024470849.1:1027772-1037772 GCF_017639515.1 Carcharodon carcharias
ACCCCTCCAAACTGTGGGACCCTCACTCACCCTCAACCCCTCCAAACTGTGGGACCCTCACTTGCCCTCCCTCCAAACTGTGGGACACTCACTCATCCTCAACCCCTCCAAACTGTGGGACACTCACTCACCCTCAACCCCTCCAAACTGTGGGACACTCACTCACCCTCAACCCCTCCAAACTGTGGGACCCTCACTCACCCTCAACCCCTCCAAACTGTGGGACCCTCACTTGCCCTCCCTCCAAACTGTGGGACACTCACTCACCCTCAACCCCTCCAAACTGTGGGAACCCTCACCTCCTCCCCCCAAAATGCGGGACCACTCACCACCACACCCCCCACCCCCCAACAAACCGTGCAGACTAGTCCCCCTCCACCCCACCGCTCCCCTTCACCCCTTACCCACCCACCCCTCCCCCACCCCCTCCCCCACGATCTCCGGTACTCCCGACCCGCTCGGCTGGTCAGCTCACGTGAAAGTACGCCCGTCCGTCCTTGACCCATCCGACCACCATGTCCGCCTTGTCCATGCCGCCCGTGGGGGTCAGCCCCACCCCCAGCCAGCCCACGGTGCGGGCCAGAACCAGGAAGGTGACCCGCTGCGAGTCCGCGTCCACCTCCCAGCTCAGCTGGAAGCCCTCCGCCAGTTCCAGCTGGTGGGGCAGGAGCCCGGCGCCCGGCTCCAGTGTCGCCAAGGGGAGCAAGCAGGCAATAGCGAGCAACGAGGAGGCCCACCCAGACATGCTGCCTCTTCACGGCCCAACAGCGTCGTGGCCAGCACTGGCTCAGGGCATGTATAAATACCCAGCGTCGGGGTGGGTGGGGGTGGGGGGGGCGGGTGTTGGAGCAGGGGTGAGCGAGAGGGCAGGAGGAGGGTGGGTGGGGTGGCGTGGGTAATAATTAGAATTGTGTTTGTTTTCAGGTAACCAGCAACTCGTCCCTGACAACCATCCTTTCGTTTTGTCTCTGTATGAAATAGTAAACCAGCGGCTTTGAACGGGGGGAGGGGTGAGTGTGGGTGTGTGTTATATGTGCGTGTGTGTGTGTGTGGGTGTGGGGAAGTGGGTGTGTGTGTGTGTGTGTGTATGTGTGGAAGTGGGTGTTTGTGTGTGTGTGTGGGGAAGTGGGTGTGTGTGCGTGTGTGTGTGTGTGTGCGGGGAAGTGGGTGTGTGTGTGTGTGTGTGTGTGGGGAAGTGGGTGTGTGTGTGTGTGTGTGTGGGGAAGTGGGTGTGTGTGTGTGTGTTTGTGTGGGGAAGTGGGTGTGTGTGTGTGTGTGGGGAAGTGGGTGTGTGTGTGTGTGTGTGTGTGTGTGGGGAAGTGGGTGTGTGTGCGTGTGTGTGGGGAAGTGGGTGTGTGTGCGTGTGTGTGTGTGTGTGCGGGGAAGTGGGTGTGTGTGTGTGTGTGTGCGGGGAAGTGGGTGTGTGGGGAAGTGGGTGTGTGTGTGTGTGTGTGTGTGTGTGGGAAGTGGGTGTGTGTGTGTGTGTGGGGAAGTGGGTGTGTGTGTGTGTGTGTGTGTGTGTGGGGAAGTGGGTGTGTGTGTGTGTGTGGGGAAGTGGGTGTGTGTGTGTGTGTGTGTGTGGGGAAGTGGGTGTGTGTGTGTGGGGAAGTGGGTGTGTGTGTGTGTGTGTGTGTGTGTGTGGGGAAGTGGGTGTGCGTGTGTGTGTGTGTGGGGAAGTGGGTGTGTGTGTGTGTGTGTGGGGAAGTGGGTGTGTGTGTGTGTGTGTGTGGGGAAGTGGGTGTGTGTGTGTGTGTGTGTGGGGAAGTGGGTGTGTGTGTGTGTGTGTGTGGGGAAGTGGGTGTGTGGGGAAGTGGGTGTGTGTGTGTGTGTGTGGGGAAGTGGGTGTGTGTGTGTGTGTGTGTGGGGAAGTGGGTGTGTGCGTGTGTGTGTGGGGAAGTGGGTGTGTGGGGAAGTGGGGGTGTGTGTGTGTGTGTGGGGAAGTGGGTGTGTGTGTGTGGGGAAGTGGGTGTGTGCGTGTGTGTGTGTGGGGAAGTGGGTGTGTGTGTGTGTGTGTGTGTGTGGGGAAGTGGGTGTGTGTGTGTGTGTTTGTGTGGGGAAGTGGGTGTGTGTGTGTGTGTGTGTGGGGAAGTGGGTGTGTGTGTGTGTGTGTGTGGGTGGGGGTGGGAGTGTATGTGGGGTGGGAGCGTGTATGGGGGTGTGTGTATGTGTGTGTGGTGTGTGTGTGTGTGTGGGGGTGTATGTGGGGGGGTGTATGTGGGTGGGTGTGTGTATGGGGGTGTGTGTGTGTGTGTGGGGGTGTATGTGGGGGGTGTGTGTGTGTGTTGGGGGGGTGTGTTACGTGTTTGTGGTGGGAGTATGTGGGGGGGTGTATGTGGGTGGGTGTGTGTATGGGGGTGTGTGTGTGTGTGTGGGGGTGTATGTGGGGGGTGTGTGTGTGTGTTGGGGGGGTGTGTTACGTGTGTGTGGTGGGAGTGTATGTGGGGGGTGGGTATGTGAGAATCTTGTATTTCTTGGCTTGGCAACGTTCCCAATTTCCTTCGATGGAAGCATTTATTGTATAAGTTTTTACTTTTATTAATCTTTATTTTTATTAGTCTTTATTTTTATTAATCTTTATTTTTTGTCTTTATTTTTATTAATCTTTATTTTTATTAATCTTTATTTTTATGTCTTTATTTTTATTAATCTTTATTTTTATTAATCTTTATATTTATGTCTTTATCTTTATTAATCTTTATTTTTATTAATCTTTATTTTTATTAATCTTTATTTTTGTCTTTATTTTTATTAATCTTTAAATTTTATGTCTTTATTTTTATTAATCTTTATTTTTATTAATCTTTATTTTTATGTCTTTATTTTTATTAAACTTTAGTTTTATTAATCTTTCAATTTTATGTCTTTATTTTTATTAATCTTTATTTTTATTAATCTTTATTTTTATGTCTTTATTTTTATTAATCTTTATTTTTATTAATCTTTATTTTTGTCTTTATTTTTATTAATCTTTAAATTTTATGTCTTTATTTTTATTAATCTTTATTTTTATTAATCTTTATTTTTATGTTTTTATTTTTATTCATCTTTATTTTTATTAATCTTTATTTTTATGTCTTTATTTTTATTAATCTTTATTTTTATTAATCTTTATTTTTGTCTTTATTTTTATTAATCTTTAAATTTTATGTCTTTATTTTTATTAATCTTTATTTTTATTAATCTTTATTTTTATGTTTTTATTTTTATTAATCTTTATTTTTATTAATCTTTATTTTTGTCTTTATTTTTATTAATCTTTATTTTTGTCTTTATTTTTATTAATCTTTATTTTTATTAATCTTTATTTTTGCCTTTATTTTTATTAATCTTTAATTTTATTAATCTTTATTTTTATGTCTTTATCTTTATTAATCTTTATTTTTATTAATCTTTATTTTTATGTTTTTATTTTTATTAATCTTTATTTTTATTAATCTTTATTTTTGTCTTTATTTTTATTAATCTTTATTTTTATTAATCTTTATTTTTATGTTTTTATTTTTATTAATCTTTATTTTTATTAATCTTTATTTTTGTCTTTATTTTTATTAATCTTTATTTTTATTAATCTTTATTTTTATGTTTTTACTTTTATTAATCTTTATTTTTATTAATCTTTATTTTTGTCTTTATTTTTATTAATCTTTATTTTTATTAATCTTTATTTTTGTCTTTATTTTTATTAATCTTTATTTTTATTAATCTTTATTTTTGTCTTTATTTTTATTAATCTTTATTTTTATTAATCTTTATTTTTATGTCTTTATTTTTATTAATCTTTATTTTTACGTCTTTATTTTTATTAATTTTTATTTTTATGTTTATTTTTATTAATCTTTATTTTTATGTCTTTATTTTTATTCATCTTTATTTTTATTAATCTTTATATTTATGTCTTTATTTTTATTAATCTTTATTTTTATTCATCTTTATTTTTACGTCTTTATTTTTATTAATTTTTATTTTTATGTTTATTTTTATTAATCTTTATTTTTATGTCTTTATTTTTATTTCTTTATTTTTATGTCTTTATTTTTATTCATATTTATTTTTATTCATCTTTATTTTATGTCTTTATTTTTATTAATCTTTATTTTTATGTCTTTAATTTTATTAATCTTTATTTTTATGTTTATTTTCATTAATCTTTATATTTATGTCTTTATTTTTATGTCTTTATTTTTATTAATCTTTATATTTGTCTTTATTTTTATTCATCTTTATTTTTATTCATCTTTATTTTTATGTCTTTATTTTTATTCATCTTTATTTTTATTAATCTTTATTTTTATGTCTTTATTTTATTAATCTTTATTTTTATTAATCTTTATATTTATGTCTTTATCTTTATAAATCTTTATTTTTATTAATCTTTATTTTTATTCATCTTTATTTTTGTCTTTATTTTTATTAATCATTATTTTTATTAATCTTTATTTTTATGTCTTTATTTTTATTCATCTTTATTTTTATTAATCTTTATTTTTATGTCTTTATTTTTATTCATCTTTATTTTTATTAATCTTTATTTTTATGCCTTTATCTTTATTAATCTTTATTTTTATTAATCTTTATTTTTATTAATCTTTATTTTTCTCTTTATTTTTATTAATCTTTATTTTTGTCTTATTTTTATTAATCTTTAATTTTTATGTCTTTATTTTTATTAATCTTTATTTTTATGTCTTTATTTTTATAAATCTTTATTTTTATTAATCTTTATATTTATGTCTTTATCTTTATTAATCTTTATTTTTATTAATCTTTATTTTTGTCTTTATTTTTATTAATCATCATTTTTATTAATCTTTATTTTTATGTCTTTATTTTTATTGATCTTTATTTTTAATAATCTTTATATTTGTCTTTATTTTTATTCATCTTTATTTTTATTAATCTTTATTTTTATGTCTTTATTTTTATTCATCTTTATTTTTATTAATCTTTATTTTTATGTCTTTATTTTTATTCATCTTTATTTTTATTAATCTTTATTTTTATGTCTTTATTTTTATTAATCTTTATTTTTATTAATCTTTAATTTTTATGTCTTTATTTTTATTAATCTTTATTTTTATGTCTTTATTTTTATTAATCTTTATTTTTATTGATCTTTATTTTTATTAATCTTTATTTTTATGTCTTTATTTTTATTAATCTTTATTTTTATTGATCTTTATTTTTATTAATCTTTATTTTTATGTCTTTATTTTTATTAATCTTTATCTTTATTAATCTTTATTTTTATGTCTTTATTTTTATTAATCTTTAATTTTTATGTCTTTATTTTTATTAATCTTTATTTTTATTGATCTTTATTTTTATTAATCTTTATTTTTATTAATCTTTATTTTTATTAATCTTTATTTTTATGTCTTTATTTTTATTAATCTTTATCTTTATTAATCTTTATCTTTATTAATCTTTATTTTTATTAATCTTTATTTTTGTCTTTATTTTTATTAATCTTTATTTTTATTAATATTATTTTTGTCTTTATTTTTATTAATCTTTAATTTTTATGTCTTTATTTTTATTAAACTTTATTTTTGTCGTTATTTTTATTAATATTTAATTTTTATTAATCTTTATTTTTATGTCTTTTTTTTTAGTGATCTTTATTTTTATTAATCTTTATTTTTATGTCTTTATTTTTATTAATCTTTATTTTTATTAATCTTTATTTTTATGTATTTTTATTGATCTTTATTTTTATTAATCTTTATTTTTATGTCTTTATTTTTATTAATCTTTATTTTTATTAATCTTTATATTTATGTCTTTATCTTTATTAATCTTTATTTTTATTAATCTTTATTTTTATGTCTTCATTTTTATTGATCTTTATTTTTATTAATCTTTATTTTTATGTCTTTATTTTTATTAATCTTTATTTTTATTAATCTTTATATTTATGTCTTTATCTTTATTAATCTTTATTTTTATTAATCTTTATTTTTATTAATCTTTATTTTTGTCTTTATTTTTATTAATCTTTAAATTTTATGTCTTTATTTTTATTAATCTTTATTTTTATTAATCTTTATTTTTATGTCTTTATTTTTATTAATCTTTATTTTTATTAATCTTTATTTTTGTCTTTATTTTTATTAATCTTTAAATTTTATGTCTTTATTTTTATTCATCTTTATTTTTATTAATCTTTATTTTTATGTTTTTATTTTTATTCATCTTTATTTTTATTAATCTTTATTTTTATGTCTTTATTTTTATTAATCTTTATTTTTGTCTTTATTTTTATTAATCTTTAAATTTTATGTCTTTATTTTTATTAATCTTTATTTTTATTAATCTTTATTTTTATGTTTTTATTTTTATTCATATTTATTTTTATTAATCTTTATTTTTATGTCTTTATTTTTATTAATCTTTATTTTTATTAATCTTTATTTTTATGTCTTTATTTTTATTAATCTTTATTTTTGTCTTTATTTTTATTAATCTTTATTTTTATTAATCTTTATTTTTGTTTTTATTTTTATTCATCTTTATTTTTATTAATCTTTATTTTTATGTCTTTATTTTTATTAATCTTTATTTTTATTAATCTTTATTTTTGTCTTTATTTTTATTAATCTTTAAATTTTATGTCTTTATTTTTATTAATCTTTATTTTTATTAATCTTTATTTTTATGTTTTTATTTTTATTAATCTTTATTTTTATTAATCTTTATTTTTGTCTTTATTTTTATTAATCTTTATTTTTATTAATCTTTATTTTTGCCTTTATTTTTATTAATCTTTAATTTTATTAATCTTTATTTTTATGTCTTTATCTTTATTAATCTTTATTTTTATTAATCTTTATTTTTATGTTTTTATTTTTATTAATCTTTATTTTTATTAATCTTTATTTTTGTCTTTATTTTTATTAATCTTTATTTTTATTAATCTTTATTTTTATGTTTTTATTTTTATTAATCTTTATTTTTATTAATCTTTATTTTTGTCTTTATTTTTATTAATCTTTATTTTTATTAATCTTTATTTTTATGTTTTTACTTTTAATAATCTTTATTTTTATTAATCTTTATTTTTGTCTTTATTTTTATTAATCTTTATTTTTATTAATCTTTATTTTTGTCTTTATTTTTATTAATCCTTAATTTTATTAATCTTTATTTTTATGTCTTTATTTTTATTAATCTTTATTTTTATTAATCTTTATTTTTATGTCTTTATTTTTATTAATCTTTATTTTTACGTCTTTATTTTTATTAATTTTTATTTTTATGTTTATTTTTATTAATCTTTATTTTTATGTCTTTATTTTTATTCATCTTTATTTTTATTAATCTTTATATTTATGTCTTTAATTTTATTAATCTTTATTTTATGTTTATTTTCATTAATCTTTATATTTATGTCTTTATTTTTATGTCTTTATTTTTATTAATCTTTATATTTGTCTTTATTTTTATTCATCTTTATTTTTATTCATCTTTATTTTTATGTCTTTATTTTTATTCATCTTTATTTTTATTAATCTTTATTTTTATGTCTTTATTTTATTAATCTTTATTTTTATTAATCTTTATTTTTATGTCTTTATCTTTATAAATCTTTATTTTTATTAATCTTTATTTTTAATTCATCTTTATTTTTGTCTTTATTTTTATTAATCATTATTTTTATTAATCTTTATTTTTATGTCTTTATTTTTATTCATCTTTATTTTTATGAATCTTTATTTTTATGTCTTTATTTTTATTCATCTTTATTTTTATTAATCTTTATTTTTATGCCTTTATCTTTATTAATCTTTATTTTTATTAATCTTTATTTTTATTAATCTTTATTTTTCTCTTTATTTTTATTAATCTTTATTTTTGTCTTATTTTTATTAATCTTTAATTTTTATGTCTTTATTTTTATTAATCTTTATTTTTATGTCTTTATTTTTATAAATCTTTATTTTTATTAATCTTTATATTTATGTCTTTATCTTTATTAATCTTTATTTTTATTAATCTTTATTTTTGTCTTTATTTTTATTAATCATTATTTTTATTAATCTTTATTTTTATGTCTTTATTTTTATTGATCTTTATTTTTAATAATCTTTATTTTTGTCTTTATTTTTATTAATCTTTATTTTTATTAATCTTTATATTTATATCTTTATCTTTATTAATCTTTATTTTTATTAATCTTTATTTTTATATCTTTATTTTTATTGATCTTTATTTTTATATCTTTATTTTTATTGATCTTTATTTTTATTAATCTTTATTTTTGTCTTTATTTTTATTAATCTTTATTTTTATTAATCTTTATTTTTATGTCTTTATTTTTATTCATCTTTATTTTTATGTCTTTATTTTTATTAATCTTTATTTTTATGCTTATTTTTATTAATCTTTATATTTATGTCTTTATTTTTATTAATCTTTATTTTTATTCATCTTTATTTTTATGTCTTTATTTTTATTAATCTTTATTTTATGTTTATTTTTATTAATCTTTATATTTATGTCTTTATTTTTATTTCTTTATTTTTATGTCTTTATTTTTATTAATCTTTATTTTTATTATTCTTTATTTTTATTTAATCTTTATTTTTATGTCTTTAATTTTATTAATCTTTATTTTTATGTTTATTTTTATTAATCTTTATTTTTATTAATCTTTATATTTATGTTTATTTTTATTAATCTTTATTTTTATTAATCTTTATATTTATGTCTTTATTTTTATTAATCTTTATTTTTATGCTTATTTTTATTAATCTTTATATTTGTCTTTATTTTTATGTCTTTTTTATTAATCTTTATTTTTATTAATCTTTATATTTGTCTTTATTTTTATTAATCTTTATTTTTATTAATCTTTATATTTATGTCTTTATTTTTATTAATCTTTATTTTTATTAATCTTTATTTTTATGTTTATTTTTATTAATCTTTATTTTTATTAATCTTTATATTTATGGCTTTATTTTTATTAATGTTTATTTTTATTAATCTTTATTTTTATGTCTTTATTTTTATTATTCTCTATTTTTATTTAATCTTTATTTTTATGTCTTTATTTTTATTAATCTTTATTTTTATTAATCTTTATATTTGTGTTTATTTTTATTAATCTTTATTTTTATTAATCTTTATTCTGAGGTCTTTATTTTTATTAATCTTTATTTTTATTAATCTTTATATTTATGTCTTTATTTTTATTAATCTTTATATTTATGTCTTTATTTTTATTTCTTTATTTTTGTCTTTATTTTTATTAATCTTTATTTTTATTATTCTTTATTTTTATTTAATCTTTATTTTTATGTCTTTATTTTTATTAATCTTTATTTTTATTAATCTTTATTTTTATGTCTTTATTTTTATTCATCTTTATTTTTATTAATCTTTATTTTTATGTCTATTTTTATTAATCTTTATTTATGCTTATTTTTATTAATCTTTATATTTGTCTTTATTTTTCTTAATCTTTATTTTTATTAATCCTTATTTTTATGTCTTTATTTTTATTCATCTTTATTTTTATTAATCTTTATTTTTATGTCTATTTTTATTAATCTTTATTTTTGTTTATTTTTATTCATCTTTATATTTATGTCTTTTTTTTATTAATCTTTATTTTTATTAATCCTTATTTTTATGTCTTTATTTTTATTCATCTTTATTTTTATTCATCTTTATTTTTATTAATCTTTATTTTTATGTCTATTTTTATTAATCTTTATTTTTGTTTATTTTCATTCATCTTTATATTTATGTCTTTATTTTTATGTCTATTTTTATTAATCTTTATTTTTATTAATCTTTATTTTTATGTCTTTATTTTTATTAATCTTTATTTTTGTCTTTATTTTTATTAATCTTTATTTTTATGCCTATTTTTATTAATCTTTATTTTTGTTTATTTTCATTCATCTTTATATTTATGTCTTTATTTTTATTAATCTTTATTTTTATGTCTTTATTTTTATTATTCTTTATTTTTATTAATCTTTATATTTGTCAT
>NW_024470849.1:1076077-1095368 GCF_017639515.1 Carcharodon carcharias
CAGAGGAAAACAAGCTCATTCAGCCCCTCTCGGGCCTGTTACACAGGAACAGGAGGAGGCCCATTCAGCCCCTCTCGAGCCTGTTACACAGGAACAGGAAGAGGGCCATTCAGCCCCTCTCGAGCCTGTTACACAGGAACAGGAGCAGGGCCATTCAGCCCCTCTCGAGCCTGTTACACAGGAACAGGAGCAGGGCCATTCAGCCCCTCTCGAGCCTGTTACACAGGAACAGGAGGAGGTCCATTCAGCCCCTCTCGAGCCTGTTACACAGGAACAAGGAGGAGGTCCATTCAGCCCCTCTCGAGCCTGTTACACAGGAACAAGGAGGAGGCCCATTCAGCCCCTCTGGAGCCTGTTACACAAGAGCTCATTCAGCCCCTCTCGAGCCTGTTACACAGGAACAGGAGGAGGTCCATTCAGCCCCTCTCGAGCCTGTTACACAGGAGCAAGGAGGAGGTCCATTCAGCCCCTCTCGAGCCTGTTACACAGGAGCAAGGAGGAGGTCCATTCAGCCCCTCTGGAGCCTGTTACACAAGAGCTCATTCAGCCCCTCTCGAGACTTTTAAACAAGGACACGCCAAAAGTATCACACACACACAGGGCGCTGCTGACGAAATAAATTTTCTTGTTTGAAATATACATCCCGAGAACAAAACAACAGCTTGGCCTTTCACTTCTGCGCAGGAGCGGAACCCGCGACCAACAATGCCTGACACAGTCGATCAGCCCGGCATGGACTGAACCGTCCGGCCCTCCCTCCCGGCTGACGAGCCGGTGGCCGGGGTGGGCTATTCGACTACGAAGGCTTCAGCCCCACACCGGTCCCGGGGGCTCAGAACCGACCGGAAACAGGGCCGGACGGGCGACGTTGAACAAGGGGGACCTGTCCGGCCCCACCACCACCCCCCAGCATCCCCCCCCCCCCGAAGTCAGAAGCCGGAGGAACAGAGCAATGGGCCGGCAGGGGCCGAGTTCAAACGACGCCCCACTCCTCCTCGAAGGCGGTACAGATCTTCGCGCAAGTCAGAGCAGCGGACAGGGGGTAGTTGCTGATAGACACATCCTTCTCTGTGTAGTCCACCTTGATCTGCAAGGGAATCCAGAACAGGGGCTCAGATTCACGGACACAGATCGACACAGGAGGGAGATGGGGCAGCGGGGTGAGTTTGGGGATTGATACAGGGCTAAGGGGAGAGAGCGGGGCAGTGGGATTAGTTTGGGGATTGATACAGGGCGATAGGGAGATAGCGGGACAGTGGGATTAGTATGGGATTGATACAGGGCTATGGGGAGAGAGTGGGGCAGTGGGATTAGTTTGGGGATTGATACAGGGCTATGGGGAGAGAGCGGGACAGTGGGATTAGTTTGGGGATTGATACAGGGCTATGGGGAGAGAGTGGGGCAGGGGGATTAGTTTGGGGATTGATACAGAGCTATGAGGAGAAAGTGGGACAGTGGGATTAGTTTGTGGATTAAGACAGGGCTATGGGTAGAGAGCGGGACAGTGGGATTAGTTTGGGGATTGATACAAGGCTATGGGGAGAGAGCGGGACAGTGGGATTAGTTTGTGGATTGAGACAGGGCTATGGGGAGAGAGCGGGACAGTGGGATTAGTTTGGGGATTGATACAGGGATATGGGGAGGGAGTGGGACAGTGGGATTAGTTTGGGATTGATACAGGGCTATGGGGAGAGAGCGGGGCAGTGAGATTCGTTTGGGGATGGATACTGGGCTAATGGGAGAGAGTGCGGCAGTGGGATTAGTTTGGGATTGTTACAGGGCTATGGGGACAGAGTGTGACAGTGGGATTAGTTTGGGATTGATACAGGGCTCTGGGGAGAGAGCAGGGCAGTGGGATTAGTTTAGGATTGATACAGGGCAATAGGGAGAGAGCGGGGCAGTGGGATTAGTTTGGGGATTGATACAGGGCTATGGGGAGAGAGCGGGACAGTGGGATTAGTTTGGGGATTGATACAGGCTATGGGGAGAGAATGGGACAGTGGGATTAGTTTGGGGATTGATACAGGGCTATGGGGAGATAGCGGGACAGTGGGATTAGTTTGGGGATTGATACAGGGCTATGGGGAGATAGCGGGGCAGTGGGATTAGTTTGGGGATTGATACAGGCTATGGGGAGAGAATGGGACAGTGTGATTAGTTTGGGATTGATACAGGACTATGGGGAGAGAGTGGGACAGTGGGATTAGTTTGGGGATTTATACAGGGCTATGGGGAGAGAGAGGGACAGTGGGATTAGTTTGGGGATTGATACAGCGCTATGGGGAGGGAGTGGGACAGTGGGATTAGTTTGGGGATTTATACAGGGCTATGGGGAGAGAGTGGGGCAGTGGGATTAGTTTGGGATTGAGACAGGGCTATGGGGAGAGAGCGGGGCAGTGGGATTAGTTTGGGGATTGATACAGGGCTATGCGGAGAGAGCGCGAGAGTGGGATTAGTTTGGGGATTGATACAGGGCTATGGGGAGAGAGCGGGGCAGTGAGATTAATTTGGGATTGAGACAGGGCTATGGGGAGAGAGTGGGGCCGTGGGATTAGTTTGGGATTGATACAGGGTTATGGGGAGAGAGCGGGACAGAGGGATTAGTTGGGGATCGGTACAGGGCTATGGGAAGAGAGTGGGGCAGTGGGATTAGTTTGGGGATTGAGACAGGGAAAGGGGGAGAGAGCGGGGCAGTGGGATTAGTTTGGGGATTGATATAGGGATACGGGGAAGAAGAGGGGCAGTGGGATTAGGTTGAGATTGATACAGGCATACGTGAGAGAGAGTGGGGTAGTGGGATTAGTTTGGGGATTGATACAGGCCTATGCGGAGAGAGCGAGACAGTGGGATTAGTTTGGGGATTGATACAGGGCTATGGGGAGAGAGTGCGGTGCAGTGGGATTAGTTGGGGATTGATACAGGGCTATGGGGAGAGAGCGGGAGAGAGGGATTAGTTTGGGGATTGATACAGGCCATGAGGAGAGAGCGGGACATTGGGATTAGATTGGGGATTGATACAGGGATACGTGAGAGAGTGGGACAGTGGGATTAGTTTGGGGATTGATACAGGGCTATGGGGAGAGAGCGGGGCAGTGGGATTAATTTTGGGGATTGATACAGGGCTAAGGGGAGAGAGCGGGACAGTGGGATTAGTTTGGGGATTGATACTGGGCAATGGGGAGAGAGTGGGGCCGTGGGATTAGTTTGGGATTGATACAGGGCTATGGGGAGAGAGTGGGACAATGGGATTAGTTTGGGCTTGATACAGGACTATGGGGAGAGAGCGGGGCAGTGAGATTAGTTTGGGATTGAGACAGGGCGATGGGGAGAGAGCGGGACAGAGGGATTAGTTTGGGGATTGATACAGGCCATGGGGAGAGAGCGGGACATTGGGATTAGATTGGGGATTGATACATGGCTATGGGGAGGGAGCAGGCAGTGGGATTAGTTTAGGATTGATACGGGGCTATGGGGAGAGAGCGGGGCAGTGGGTTTAGTTTGTGATTGAGACAGGGCTATGGGGAGGGAGTGGGGCAGTGGGATTAGTTTCTGATTGATACAGGGCTATGTGAAGAGAGTGGGGCAGTGGGATTAGTTTGGGGATTGATGCAGGGCTATGGGGAGGGCGGGACAGTGGGATTAGTTTGGGGATTGAGACAGGGCAAGGGGGAGAGAGCGGGGCAGTGGGATTAGTTTGGGGATTGATATAGGGATACGGGGAAGAAGAGGGGCAGTAGGATTAGTTTGGGGATCGGTACAGGGCAATGGGGAGAGATGGGGAAAGTGGGATTAGTTGGGAATCGGTACTGGGCTATGGGGAGAGAGCGGGATAGTGGGATTAGTTTGGGAATTGATACAGGCCTATGGGGAGAGAGCGAGACAGTGGGATTAGTTTGGGGATTGATACAGGGCTATGGGGAGAGTGCGGTGCAGTGGGATTAGTTTGGGGATTGATACAGGGCTATGGGGAGAGAGTGGGGCAGTGGGATTAGTTTGGGGATTGATACAGGACTATGAGGAGAGAGCGGGACAGTGGGATTAGTTTGGGGATTGATACAGGACTATGAGGAGAGAGTAGGACAGTGGGATTTGTTTGGGATTGTTACAGGGCTATGGGGAGACAGCGGGACAGTGGGATTAGTTTGGGATTGATACAGGGCTATGGGGAGAGAGTGGGGCAGTGGGATTAGTTTGGGATTGATACAGGGCTATGGGGACAGAGTGGGGCAGTGGGATTAGTTTGGGGATTGATACAGGGCCATGGGAGAGAGTGGGGCAGAGGGATTAGTTTGGGGATTGATACAGAGCTATGAGGAGAGAGTGGGACAGTGGGATTAGTTTGGGGATTGATACAGGGCTATGGGGAGAGAGCGGGACAGTGGGATTAGTTTGTGGATTGAGACAGGGCTATGGGGAGAGAGTGGGACAGTGGGATTAGTTTGGGGATTGATACAAGGCTATGGGGAGAGAGCGGGACAGTGGGATTAGTTTGTGGATTGAGACAAGGCTATGGGGAGAGAGCGGGACAGTGGGATTAGTTTGGGGATTGATACAGGGATATGGGGAGGGAGTGGGACAGTGGGATTATTTTGGGATTGATACAGGGCTATGGGGAGAGAGTGCGGCAGTGGGATTAGTTTGGGATTGTTACAGGGCAATGGGGAGAGTGCGGGGCAGTGGGATTAGTTTGGGGATTGATACAGGCTATGGGGAGAGAATGGGACAGTGTGATTAGTTTGGGATTGATACAGGGCTATGGGGAGAGAGTGGGGCATTGGGATTGATACAGGGCTATGGGGAGAGAGTGGGGCATTGGGATTAGTTTGGGGATTGATACAGGGATATGGGGAGAGAGTGGGACAGTGGGATTAGTTTGGGGATTGATACAGGGCTATTGGGAGAGTGCGGGGCAGTGGGATTAGTTTGTGGATTGATACAGGGCGATGCGGAGAGAGCGGGAAAGTGGGATTAGTTTGGGGATTGATACAGCGCTAAGGGGAGGGAGTGGGACAGTGAGATAAGTTTGGGATTGAGACAGGGCTATGGGGAGAGAGTGGGGCCGTGGTATTAGTTTGGGGATTGATACAGAGCTATGAAGAGAGAGTGGGACAGTGGGATTAGTTTGTGGATTGATACAGGGCTATGCGGAGATGCGCGAGAGTGGGATTAGTTTGGGATTGATACTGGGCAATGGGGAGAGAGTGGGACAGTGGGATTAGTTTGGGATTGATACTGGGCTATGGGGAGAGAGCGGGGCAGTGAGATTAGTTTGGGATTGATACAGGGCTATGGGGAGAGAGCGGGACAGTGGGATTAGTTTGGGGATTGATACAGCGCTATGGGGAGAGAGTGGGAGAGTGGGATTAGTTTGGGATTGATACAGGGTTATGGGGAGAGAGCGGGACAGAGGGATTAGTTTGGGATTGAGACAGGGCTATGGGGAGAGAGTGGGGCCGTGGGATTAGTTTGGGATTGATACAGGGTTATGGGGAGAGAGCGGGACAGAGGGATTAGTTTGGGGATTGATACAGGGCTATGGGGAGAGAGCGGGACATTGGGATTAATTTTGGGGATTGATACAGGGCTATGGGGAGGGAGCAGGCAGTGGGATTAGTTTAGGATTGATACGGGGCTATGGGGAGAGAGCGGGAAAGTGGGATTAGTTGGGGATCGGTACAGGGCTATGGGAAGAGAGTGGGGCAGTGGGATTAGTTTGGGGATTGATGCAGGGCTATGGGGAGGGTGGGACAGTGGGATTAGTTTGGGGATTGAGACAGGGCAAGGGGGAGAGAGTGGGGCAGTGGGATTAGTTTGGGGATTGATATAGGGATACGGGGAAGAAGAGGGGCAGTGGGATTAGGTTGGGATTGATACAGGCATACGTGAGAGAGAGTGGGGCAGTGGGATTAGTTTGGGGATCGGTACAGGGCAATGGGGAGAGATGGGGAAAGTGGGATTAGTTGGGAATCGGTACTGGGCTATGGGGAGAGAGCGGGACAGTGGGATTAGTTTGGGGATTGATACAGGCCTATGAGGAGAGAGCGAGACAGTGGGATTAGTTTGGGGATTGATACAGGGCTATGGGGAGAGAGAGGGACATTGGGATTAGATTGGGGATTGATACAGGGATACGTGAGACAGAGTGGGACAGTGGGATTAGTTTGGGGATTGATACAGGGCTATGGGGAGAGAGCGGGAAAGTGGGATTAGTTTGGGGATTGTTACAGGGTTATGGGGAGAGAGCAGGACAGAGGGATTAGTTTGGGATTGATATTGGGCAATGGGGAGAGAGTGGGGCCGTGGGATTAGTTTGGGATTGATACAGGGCTATGGGGAGAGAGTGGGACAATGGGATTAGTTTGGGCTTGATACAGGACAATGGGGAGAGAGCGGGGCAGTGAGATTAGTTTGGGATTGAGACAGGGCTATGGGGAGAGAGCGGGACAGAGGGATTAGTTTGGGGATTGATACAGGCCATGGGGAGAGAGCGGGACATTGGGATTAGATTGGGGATTGATACAGGGCTATGGGGAGGGAGCAGGCAGTGGGATTAGTTTAGGATTGATACGGGGCTATGGGGAGAGAGCGGGGCAGTGGGTTTAGTTTGTGATTGAGACAGGGCTATGGGGAGGGAGTGGGGCAGTGGGATTAGTTTGGGGATTGATGCAGGGCTATGGGGAGGGCGGGACAGTGGGATTAGTTTGGGGATTGAGACAGGGCAAGGGTGAGAGAGCGGGGCAGTGGGATTAGTTTGGGGATTGATATAGGGATACGGGGAAGAAGAGGGGAAGTGGGATTAGGTTGGGATTGATACAGGCATACGTGAGAGAGAGTGGGGCAGTAGGATTAGTTTGGGGATCGGTACAGGGCAATGGGGAGAGATGGGGAAAGTGGGATTAGTTGGGAATCGGTACTGGGCTATGGGGAGAGAGCGGGATAGTGGGATTAGTTTGGGAATTGATACAGGCCTATGGGGAGAGAGCGAGACAGTGGGATTAGTTTGGGGATTGATACAGGGCTATGGGGAGAGTGCGGTGCAGTGGGATTAGTTTGGGGATTGATACAGGGTTATGGGGAGAGAGCAGGACAGAGGGATTAGTTTGGGGATTGATACAGGCCATGAGGAGAGAGCGGGACATTGGGATTAGATTGGGGATTGACACAGGGATACGTGAGAGAGAGTGGGACAGTGGGATTAGTTTGGGGATTGATACAGGGCTATGGGGAGAGAGCGGGAAAGTGGGATTAGTTTGCGGATTGAGACAGGGCTATGGGGAGAGAGCGGGGCAGTGGGATTAGTTTGGGGATTCGTACAGGGCAATGGGGAGACAGCAGGACAATGGGATTAGTTTGGGGATTGATACAGGGCTATGGGGACAGAGTGTGACAGTGGGATTAGTTTGGGATTGATACAGGGCTATGCGGACAGAGTGTGACAGTGGGATTAGTTTGGGGATTGATACAGGCAATGGGGAGAGAATGGGACAGTGTGATTAGTTTGGGATTGATACAGGGCTATGGGGAGACAGTGGGACAGTGTGATTAGTTTGGGATTGATACAGGGCTATGGGGAGAGAGTGGGGCAGTGGGATTAGTTTGGGGATTGATACAGGGCTGTGGGGAGAGAGTGGGGCAGTGGGATTAGTTTGGGGATTGATACAGGGCTATGGGGAGAGAGTGGGGCATTGGGATTAGTTTGGGGATTGATACAGGGCTATGGGGAGAGAGTGGGGCATTGGGATTAGTTTGGGGATTGATACAGGGCTATGGGGAGAGAGTGGGGCATTGGGATTAGTTTGGGGATTGATACAGGGCTATGAAGAGAGAGTGGGACAGTGGGATTAGTTTGGGGATTGATAGAGGGCTATGAAGAGAGAGTGGGACAGTGGGATTAGTTTGGGGATTGATACAGGCCATGGGGAGAGAGCGGGACATTGGGATTAGATTGGGGATTGATACAGGGATACGTGACAGAGAGTGGGACAGTGGGATTAGTTTGGGGTTTGATACAGGGCTAAGGGGAGAGAGCGGGACAGTGGGATTAGTTTGGGGATTGATACTGGGCAATGGGGAGAGAGTGGGACAGTGGGATTAATTTTGGGGATTGATACAGGGCTATGGGGAGGGAGCAGGCAGTGGGATTAGTTTAGGATTGATACGGGGCTATGGGGAGAGAGTGGGAAAGTGCGATTAGTTGGGGATCGGTACAGGGCTATGGGAAGAGAGTGGGGCAGTGGGATTAGTTTGGGGATTGATGCAGGGCTATGGGGAGGGCGGGACAGTGGGATTAGTTTGGGGATTGAGACAGGGCAAGGGGGAGAGAGTGGGGCCGTGGGATTAGTTTGGGATTGATACAGGGCTATGGGGAGAGAGTGGGACAATGGGATTAGTTTGGGCTTGATACAGGACAATGGGGAGAGAGCGGGGCAGTGAGATTAGTTTGGGATTGAGACAGGGCTATGGGGAGAGAGCGGGACAGAGGGATTAGTTTGGGGATTGATACAGGCCATGGGGAGAGAGCGGGACATTGGGATTAGATTGGGGATTGATACAGGGCTATGGGGAGGGAGCAGGCAGTGGGATTAGTTTAGGATTGATACGGGGCTATGGGGAGAGAGCGGGGCAGTGGGTTTAGTTTGTGATTGAGACAGGGCTATGGGGAGGGAGTGGGGCAGTGGGATTAGTTTGGGGATTGATGCAGGGCTATGGGGAGGGCGGGACAGTGGGATTAGTTTGGGGATTGAGACAGGGCAAGGGTGAGAGAGCGGGGCAGTGGGATTAGTTTGGGGATTGATATAGGGATACGGGGAAGAAGAGGGGAAGTGGGATTAGGTTGGGATTGATACAGGCATACGTGAGAGAGAGTGGGGCAGTAGGATTAGTTTGGGGATCGGTACAGGGCAATGGGGAGAGATGGGGAAAGTGGGATTAGTTGGGAATCGGTACTGGGCTATGGGGAGAGAGCGGGATAGTGGGATTAGTTTGGGAATTGATACAGGCCTATGGGGAGAGAGCGAGACAGTGGGATTAGTTTGGGGATTGATACAGGGCTATGGGGAGAGTGCGGTGCAGTGGGATTAGTTTGGGGATTGATACAGGGCTATGGGGAGAGAGTGGGGCAGTGGGATTAGTTTGGGATTGATACAGGGCTATGGGGAGAGAGTGGGGCAGTGGGATTAGTTTGGGGATTGATACAGGACTATGAGGAGAGAGCGGGACAGTGGGATTAGTTTGGGGATTGATACAGGACAATGAGGAGAGAGTAGGACATTGGGATTAGTATGGGATTGCTACAGGGCTATGGGGAGACAGCGGGACAGTGGGATTAGTTTGGGATTGATACAGGGCTATGGGGACAGAGTGGGGCAGTGGGATTAGTTTGGGGATTGATACAGGGCCATGGGAGAGAGTGGGGCAGAGGGATTAGTTTGGGGATTGATACAGAGCTATGAGGAGAGAGTGGGACAGTGGGATTAGTTTGGGGATTGATACAGGGCTATGGGGAGAGAGCGGGACAGTGGGATTAGTTTGTGGATTGAGACAGGGCTATGGGGAGAGAGCGGGACAGTGGGATTAGTTTGGGGATTGATACAAGGCTATGGGGAGAGAGCGGGACAGTGGGATTAGTTTGTGGATTGAGACAAGGCTATGGGGAGAGAGCGGGACAGTGGGATTAGTTTGGGGATTGATACAGGGATATGGGGAGGGAGTGGGACAGTGGGATTATTTTGGGATTGATACAGGGCTATGGGGAGAGAGTGCGGCGGTGGGATTAGTTTGGGATTGTTACAGGGCTATGGGAAGAGAGTGGGACAGTGGGACTAGTTTGGGGATGGATACAGGGCTATGGGAAAAGAGAGGGACAGTGGGATTAGTTTGGGATTGATACAGGGCAATGGGGAGAGAGCAGGGCAGTGGGATTAGTTTAGGATTGATACAGGGCAATGGGGAGAGTGCGGGGCAGTGGGATTAGTTTGGGGATTGATACAGGCTATGGGGAGAGAATGGGACAGTGGGATTAGTTTGGGATTGATACAGGGCTATGGGGAGAGAGTGGGGCATTGGGATTGATACAGGGCTATGGGGAGAGAGTGGGGCATTGGGATTAGTTTGGGGATTGATACAGGGATATGGGGAGAGAGTGGGACAGTGGGATTAGTTTGGGGATTGATACAGGGCTATTGGGAGAGTGCGGGGCAGTGGGATTAGTTTGGGGATTGATACAGAGCTATGAAGAGAGAGTGGGACAGTGGTATTAGTTTGTGGATTGATACAGGGCGATGCGGAGAGAGCGGGAAAGTGGGATTAGTTTGGGGGTTGATACAGCGCTATGGGGAGGGAGTGGGACAGTGAGATAAGTTTGGGATTGAGACAGGGCTATGGGGAGAGAGTGGGACAGTGGGATTAGTTTGTGGATTGATACAGGGCTATGCGGAGAGAGCGCGAGAGTGGGATTAGTTTGGGATTGATACTGGGCAATGGGGAGAGAGTGGGACAGTGGGATTAGTTTGGGATTGATACAGGGCTATGGGGAGAGAGCGGGGCAGTGAGATTAGTTTGGGATTGATACAGGGCTATGGGGAGAGAGCGGGACAGTGGGATTAGTTTGGGGATTGATACAGCGCTATGGGGAGAGAGTGGGAGAGTGGGATTAGTTTGGGATTGATACAGGGTTATGGGGAGAGAGCGGGACAGAGGGATTAGTTTGGGATTGAGACAGGGCTATGGGGAGAGAGTGGGGCCGTGGGATTAGTTTGGGATTGATACAGGGTTATGGGGAGAGAGCGGGACAGAGGGATTAGTTTGGGGATTGATACAGGGCTATGGGGAGAGAGCGGGACATTGGGATTAATTTTGGGGATTGATACAGGGCTATGGGGAGGGAGCAGTCAGTGGGATTAGTTTAGGATTGATACGGGGCTATGGAGAGAGAGCGGGAAAGTGGGATTAGTTGGGGATCGGTACAGGGCTATGGGAAGAGAGTGGGGCAGTGGGATTAGTTTGGGGATTGATGCAGGGCTATGGGGAGAGAGTGGGGCAGTGGGATTAGTTTGGGGATTGATACAGGGCTATGGGGAGAGAGCGGGAAAGTGGGATTAGTTTGCGGATTGAGACAGGGCTATGGGGAGAGAGCGGGACAGTGGGATTAATTTTGGGGATTGATACAGGGCTAAGGGGAGAGAGCGGGACAGTGGGATTAATTTTGGGGATTGATACAAGGCTATGGGGAGAGAGCGGGACAGTGGGATTCGTTTGGGGATTGATACTGGGCAATGGGGAGAGAGCGGGGCAGTGGGATTAGTTTGGGGATTGATACAGGGCTATGGGGAGAGAGTGGGGCCGTGGGATTAGTTTGGGATTGATACAGGGTTACGGGGAGAGAGCGGGACAGAGGGATTAGTTTGGGGATTGATACAGGCCATGGGGAGAGAGCGGGACATTGGGATTAGATTGGGGATTGATACAGGGCTATGGGGAGGGAGCAGGCAGTGGGATTAGTTTAGGATTGATACGGGGCTATGGAGAGAGAACGGGAAAGTGGGATTAGTTGGGGATCGGTACAGGGCTATGGGAAGAGAGTGGGGCAGTGGGATTAGTTTGGGGATTGATGCAGGGCTATGGGGAGGGCGGGACAGTGGGATTAGTTTGGGGATTGAGACAGGGCAAGGGGGAGAGAGCGGGGCAGTGGGATTAGTTTGGGGATTGATATAGGGTTACGGGGAAGAAGAGGGGCAGTGGGATTAGGTTGGGATTGATACAGGCATACGTGAGAGAGAGTGGGGCAGTGGGATTAGTTTGGGGAGCGTTACAGGGCAATGGGGAGAGATGGGGAAAGTGGGATTAGTTGGGAATCGTTACTGGGCTATGGGGAGAGAGCGGGACAGTGGGATTAGTTTGGGGATTGATACAGGCCTAAGGGGAAAAAGCGAGACAGTGGGATTAGTTTGGGGATTGATACAGGGCTATGGGGAGAGTGCGGTGCAGTGGGATTAGTTTGGGGATTGATGCAGGGCCATGGGGAGAGAGTAGGACAGTGGGATTAGTTTGGGGATTGATACAGGGCTATGGGGAGAGAGTGGGACAGTGGGATTAGTTTGGGGATTGTTACAGGGCTATGGGGAGAGAGTGGGACAGTGGGATTAGTTTGGGGATTGATACAGGGCTATGGGGTGAGAGTGGGACAGTGGGATTAGTTTGGGGATTGATACAGGGCTATAGGGAAAGAGCGGGACAGTGGGATTAGTTTGGGGATTGATACAGGGCTATAGAGAGAGAGCGGACTCTTGGGATTAGTTTGGAGATTGATACAGGGCTGTGGGGAGAGAGCGGGGATTAGTTTGGGGATGGATACAGGGCAATGGGTAGAGAGCAGGGCAGTGGGATTAGTTTGGGATTGATACAGGTATATGGGAAAAGAGAGGGACAGTGGGATAAGTTTGGGATTGATACAGGGCTATGGGGAGAGAGCAGGGCAGTGGGATTAGTTTGGGGATTCATACAGGGCCATGGGAGAGAGTGGGGGAGTGGGATTAGTTTGGGATTGATACAGGGCTATGAGGAGAGAGTAGGACAGTGGGATTAGTTTGGGGATTGATACAGGGCTATGGGGAGAGAGCGGGACAGTGGGATTAGTTAGGGGATTGATACAGGGCGATGGGGACAGAGTGGGGCAGTGGGATTAGTTTGGGATTGATACAGGGCTATGGGGAGAGAGTGGGACAGTGGGATTAGTTTGGGGATTGATACAGGGATATGGGGAGAGAGCGGGACAGTGGGATTAATTTGGGATTGATACAGGGATATGGGGAGGGAGTGGGACAGTGGGATTAGTTTGGGATTGATGCAGGGCTAATGGGAGAGAGCGGGGCAGTGGGATTATTTTGAGATTGATACAGGGCTATGGGGAGAGAGTGCGGCAGTGGGATTAGTTTGGGATTGTTACAGGGCTATGGGAAGAGAGTGCGACAGTGGGATTAGTTTGGGGATGGATACAGGGCTATGGGAAAAGAGAGGGACAGTGGGATTAGTTTGGGATTGATACAGGGCAATGGGGAGAGAGCAGGGCAGTGGGATTAGTTTGGGGATTCGTACAGGGCAATGGGGAGACAGCAGGACAATGGGATTAGTTTGGGGATTGATACAGGGCTATGGGGACAGAGTGTGACAGTGGGATTAGTTTGGGATTGATACAGGGCTATGCGGACAGAGTGTGACAGTGGGATTAGTTTGGGGATTGATACAGGCAATGGGGAGAGAATGGGACAGTGTGATTAGTTTGGGATTGATACAGGGCTATGGGGAGACAGTGGGACAGTGTGATTAGTTTGGGATTGATACAGGGCTATGGGGAGAGAGTGGGGCAGTGGGATTAGTTTGGGGATTGATACAGGGCTATGGGGAGAGAGTGGGGCATTGGGATTAGTTTGGGGATTGATACAGGGCTATGGGGAGAGAGTGGGGCATTGGGATTAGTTTGGGGATTGATACAGGGCTATGGGGAGAGAGTGGGGCATTGGGATTAGTTAGGGGATAGATACAGGGCTATGGGGAGAGAGTGGGGCATTGGGATTAGTTTGGGGATTGATACAGGGCTATGAAGAGAGAGTGGGACAGTGGGATTAGTTTGGGGATTGATAGAGGGCTATGAAGAGAGAGTGGGACAGTGGGATTAGTTTGGGGATTGATACAGGCCATGGGGAGAGAGCGGGACATTGGGATTAGATTGGGGATTGATACAGGGATACGTGACAGAGAGTGGGACAGTGGGATTAGTTTGGGGTTTGATACAGGGCTAAGGGGAGAGAGCGGGACAGTGGGATTAGTTTGGGGATTGATACTGGGCAATGGGGAGAGAGTGGGACAGTGGGATTAATTTTGGGGATTGATACAGGGCTATGGGGAGGGAGCAGGCAGTGGGATTAGTTTAGGATTGATACGGGGCTATGGGGAGAGAGTGGGAAAGTGCGATTAGTTGGGGATCGGTACAGGGCTATGGGAAGAGAGTGGGGCAGTGGGATTAGTTTGGGGATTGATGCAGGGCTATGGGGAGGGCGGGACAGTGGGATTAGTTTGGGGATTGAGACAGGGCAAGGGGGAGAGAGCGGGGCAGTGGGATTAGTTTGGGGATTGATATAGGGATACGGGGAAGAAGAGGGGCAGTGGGATTAGGTTGGGATTGATACAGGCATACGTGAGAGAGAGTGGGGCAGTGGGATTAGTTTGGGGCTCGGTACAGGGCAATGGGGAGAGATGGGGAAAGTGGGATTAGTTGGGAATCGGTACTGGGCTATGGGGAGAGAGCGGGACAGTGGGATTAGTTTGGGGATTGATACAGGCCTATGGGGAGAGAGCGAGACAGTGGGATTAGTTTGGGGATTGATACAGGGCTATGGGGAGAGTGCGGTGCAGTGGGATTAGTTTGGGGATTGATACAGGGTTATGGGGAGAGAGCAGGACAGAGGGATTAGTTTGGGGATTGATACAGGCCATGAGGAGAGAGCGGGACATTGGGATTAGATTGGGGATTGACACAGGGATACGTGAGAGAGAGTGGGACAGTGGGATTAGTTTGGGGATTGATACAGGGCTATGGGGAGAGAGCGGGAAAGTGGGATTAGTTTGCGGATTGAGACAGGGCTATGGGGAGAGAGCGGGGCAGTGGGATTAGTTTGGGGATTCGTACAGGGCAATGGGGAGACAGCAGGACAATGGGATTAGTTTGGGGATTGATACAGGGCTATGGGGACAGAGTGTGACAGTGGGATTAGTTTGGGATTGATACAGGGCTATGCGGACAGAGTGTGACAGTGGGATTAGTTTGGGATTGATACAGGCAATGGGGAGAGAATGGGACAGTGTGATTAGTTTGGGATTGATACAGGGCTATGGGGAGACAGTGGGACAGTGTGATTAGTTTGGGATTGATACAGGGCTATGGGGAGAGAGTGGGGCAGTGGGATTAGTTTGGGGATTGATACAGGGCTATGGGGAGAGAGTGGGGCAGTGGGATTAGTTTGGGATTGATACAGGGCTATGGGGAGAGAGTGGGGCATTGGGATTAGTTTGGGGATTGATACAGGGCTATGGGGAGAGAGTGGGGCATTGGGATTAGTTAGGGGATTGATACAGGGCTATGGGGAGAGAGTGGGGCATTGGGATTATTTTGGGGATTGATACAGGGCTATGAAGAGAGAGTGGGACAGTGGGATTAGTTTGGGGATTGATAGAGGGCTATGAAGAGAGAGTGGGACAGTGGGATTAGTTTGGGGATTGATACAGGCCATGGGGAGAGAGCGGGACATTGGGATTAGATTGGGGATTGATACAGGGATACGTGACAGAGAGTGGGACAGTGGGATTAGTTTGGGGTTTGATACAGGGCTAAGGGGAGAGAGCGGGACAGTGGGATTAGTTTGGGGATTGATACTGGGCTAAGGGGAGAGAGCGGGACAGTGGGATTAGTTTGGGGATTGATACAGGGCTATGGGGAGAGAGCAGGGACAGTGGGATTAGTTTGGGATTGATACAGGGCTATGGGGAGAGAGCGGGACAGTGGGATTAGTTTGGGATTGATACAGGGGTATGGGAAGAGAGTGGGGCAGTGGGATTAGTTTGGGATTGATACAGGGCTATGGGGAGAGAGTGGGACAGTGGGATTAGTTTGGGGATTGATACAGGGCTATGGGGAGAGAGCGGGACAGTGGGATTATTTTGGGGATTGATACAGGGCTATGGGGAGAGAGTGGGACAGTGGGATTAGTTTGGGATTGATACAGGGCTATGGGGAGAGCGGGGAAAGTGGGATTAGTTTGGGATTGATACAGGGCTATGGGTGAGTGTGGGGCAGTGGGATTAGTTTGGGGATTGATACAGGGCTATGGGAGAGAGTGGGACAGTGGGATTAGTTTGGGGATTGATACAGGGCTATGGGGAGAGAGCGGGACAGTGGGATTAGTTTGGGATTGAGACAGGGCTATGGGGAGAGAGCGGGACAGTGGGATTAATTTTGGGGATTGATACAGGGCTAAGGGGAGAGAGCGGGACAGTGGGATTAATTTTGGGGATTGATACAAGGCTATGGGGAGAGAGCGGGACAGTGGGATTCGTTTGGGGATTGATACTGGGCAATGGGGAGAGAGCGGGGCAGTGGGATTAGTTTGGGGATTGATACAGGGCTATGGGGAGAGAGTGGGGCCGTGGGATTAGTTTGGGATTGATACAGGGTTATGGGGAGAGAGCGGGACAGAGGGATTAGTTTGGGGATTGATACAGGCCATGGGGAGAGAGCGGGACATTGGGATTAGATTGGGGATTGATACAGGGCTATGGGGAGGGAGCAGGCAGTGGGATTAGTTTAGGATTGATACGGGGCTATGGAGAGAGAGCGGGAAAGTGGGATTAGTTGGGGATCGGTACAGGGCTATGGGAAGAGAGTGGGGCAGTGGGATTAGTTTGGGGATTGATGCAGGGCTATGGGGAGGGCGGGACAGTGGGATTAGTTTGGGGATTGAGACAGGGCAAGGGGGAGAGAGCGGGGCAGTGGGATTAGTTTGGGGATTGATATAGGGATACGGGGAAGAAGAGGGGCAGTGGGATTAGGTTGGGATTGATACAGGCATACGTGAGAGAGAGTGGGGCAGTGGGATTAGTTTGGGGAGCGTTACAGGGCAATGGGGAGAGATGGGGAAAGTGGGATTAGTTGGGAATCGTTACTGGGCTATGGGGAGAGAGCGGGACAGTGGGATTAGTTTGGGGATTGATACAGGCCTAAGGGGAAAAAGCGAGACAGTGGGATTAGTTTGGGGATTGATACAGGGCTATGGGGAGAGTGCGGTGCAGTGGGATTAGTTTGGGGATTGATGCAGGGCCATGGGGAGAGAGTAGGACAGTGGGATTAGTTTGGGGATTGATACAGGGCTATGGGGAGAGAGTGGGACAGTGGGATTAGTTTGGGGATTGTTACAGGGCTATGGGGAGAGAGTGGGACAGTGGGATTAGTTTGGGGATTGATACAGGGCTATGGGGTGAGAGTGGGACAGTGGGATTAGTTTGGGGATTGATACAGGGCTATAGGGAAAGAGCGGGACAGTGGGATTAGTTTGGGGATTGATACAGGGCTATAGAGAGAGAGCGGACTCTTGGGATTAGTTTGGAGATTGATACAGGGCTGTGGGGAGAGAGCGGGGATTAGTTTGGGGATGGATACAGGGCTATGGGGAGAGAGTGGGGCAGTGGGATTAGTTTGGGATTGATACAGGTATATGGGAAAAGAGAGGGACAGTGGGATAAGTTTGGGATTGATACAGGGCTATGGGGAGAGAGCAGGGCAGTGGGATTAGTTTGGGGATTCATACAGGGCCATGGGAGAGAGTGGGGGAGTGGGATTAGTTTGGGATTGATACAGGGCTATGAGGAGAGAGTAGGACAGTGGGATTAGTTTGGGGATTGATACAGGGCTATGGGGAGAGAGCGGGACAGTGGGATTAGTTAGGGGATTGATACAGGGCGATGGGGACAGAGTGGGGCAGTGGGATTAGTTTGGGATTGATACAGGGCTATGGGGAGAGAGTGGGACAGTGGGATTAGTTTGGGGATTGATACAGGGATATGGGGAGAGAGCGGGACAGTGGGATTAATTTGGGATTGATACAGGGATATGGGGAGGGAGTGGGACAGTGGGATTAGTTTGGGATTGATGCAGGGCTAATGGGAGAGAGCGGGGCAGTGGGATTATTTTGAGATTGATACAGGGCTATGGGGAGAGAGTGCGGCAGTGGGATTAGTTTGGGATTGTTACAGGGCTATGGGAAGAGAGTGCGACAGTGGGATTAGTTTGGGGATGGATACAGGGCTATGGGAAAAGAGAGGGACAGTGGGATTAGTTTGGGATTGATACAGGGCAATGGGGAGAGAGCAGGGCAGTGGGATTAGTTTGGGGATTCGTACAGGGCAATGGGGAGACAGCAGGACAATGGGATTAGTTTGGGGATTGATACAGGGCTATGGGGACAGAGTGTGACAGTGGGATTAGTTTGGGATTGATACAGGGCTATGCGGACAGAGTGTGACAGTGGGATTAGTTTGGGGATTGATACAGGCAATGGGGAGAGAATGGGACAGTGTGATTAGTTTGGGATTGATACAGGGCTATGGGGAGACAGTGGGACAGTGTGATTAGTTTGGGATTGATACAGGGCTATGGGGAGAGAGTGGGGCAGTGGGATTAGTTTGGGGATTGATACAGGGCTATGGGGAGAGAGTGGGGCAGTGGGATTAGTTTGGGGATTGATACAGGGCTATGGGGAGAGAGTGGGGCATTGGGATTAGTTTGGGGATTGATACAGGGCTATGGGGAGAGAGTGGGGCATTGGGATTAGTTAGGGGATTGATACAGGGCTATGGGGAGAGAGTGGGGCATTGGGATTAGTTTGGGGATTGATACAGGGCTATGAAGAGAGAGTGGGACAGTGGGATTAGTTTGGGGATTGATAGAGGGCTATGAAGAGAGAGTGGGACAGTGGGATTAGTTTGGGGATTGATACAGGCCATGGGGAGAGAGCGGGACATTGGGATTAGATTGGGGATTGATACAGGGATACGTGACAGAGAGTGGGACAGTGGGATTAGTTTGGGGTTTGATACAGGGCTAAGGGGAGAGAGCGGGACAGTGGGATTAGTTTGGGGATTGATACTGGGCAATGGGGAGAGAGTGGGACAGTGGGATTAATTTTGGGGATTGATACAGGGCTATGGGGAGGGAGCAGGCAGTGGGATTAGTTTAGGATTGATACGGGGCTATGGGGAGAGAGTGGGAAAGTGCGATTAGTTGGGGATCGGTACAGGGCTATGGGAAGAGAGTGGGGCAGTGGGATTAGTTTGGGGATTGATGCAGGGCTATGGGGAGGGCGGGACAGTGGGATTAGTTTGGGGATTGAGACAGGGCAAGGGGGAGAGAGCGGGGCAGTGGGATTAGTTTGGGGATTGATATAGGGATACGGGGAAGAAGAGGGGCAGTGGGATTAGGTTGGGATTGATACAGGCATACGTGAGAGAGAGTGGGGCAGTGGGATTAGTTTGGGGCTCGGTACAGGGCAATGGGGAGAGATGGGGAAAGTGGGATTAGTTGGGAATCGGTACTGGGCTATGGGGAGAGAGCGGGACAGTGGGATTAGTTTGGGGATTGATACAGGCCTATGGGGAGAGAGCGAGACAGTGGGATTAGTTTGGGGATTGATACAGGGCTATGGGGAGAGTGCGGTGCAGTGGGATTAGTTTGGGGATTGATACAGGG
>NW_024470849.1:1095868-1168368 GCF_017639515.1 Carcharodon carcharias
AACAGAAGGAGGCCATTCAGCCCCTCTCGAGCCTGTTACAGAGGAACAGGAGGAGGCCATTCAGCCCCTCGTGAGCAAGTTAGACAGGAACAGGAGGAGGCCATTCAGCCCCTCTCGAGCCTGTTACACAGGAACAAAAAGAGGCCCATTCAGCCCCTCTCGAACCTGTTACAAAGGAACAGGAGGAGGCCATTCAGCCCCTCTAGAGCCTGTTAGACAGGAACAGGAGGAAGCCATTCAGCCCCTCTCGATCCTGTTACACCGGAAAAGGAGGAGGCCATTCAGCCCGTCTCAAGCCTGTTACACAGGAGCAAATGGATGACCATTCAGTCCCCATCGAACCTGTTACTCAAGAACAGGAGGAGACCGTTCAGCCCCTCTCGAGCCTGTTACACAGGAACAGGAGGAAGCCCATCCAGCCCCTCTCGAACCTGTAGCACAGGAACAGGAGGAGTCCCATTCAGCCCTTATCGAACCTGAAACACAGGAACAGGAGGAGACCGTTCAGCCACTCTCGAACCTGTTACACTGGAACAGGAGGAGGCTATTCAGCCCCTCTCGAGCCTGTTACACAGGAACAGGAGGAGGCCCATTCAGCCCCTCTCGAGCAAGTTAGACAGGAACAGGAGGAGGCCCATTCAGCCCCTCTCGAGCATGTTACAGAGGAACAGGAGGAGGCTATTCAGCCCCTCTCGAGCCTGTTACACAGGAACAGGAGGAGGCCCATTCAGCCCCTCTCGATCCTGTTACACAGGAAAAGGAGGAGGCCATTCAGCCCCTCTCGAGCCTGTTACACAGGAACAGGAGGAGTCAATTCAGCCCCTCTCGAGCCTGTTACACAGGAACAGGAGGAGGCCCATTCAGCCCCTCTCGATCCTGTTACACAGGAAAAGGAGGAGGCCATTCAGCCCCTCTCGAGCCTGTTACACAGGAACAGGAGGAGGCCCATTCAGCCCCTCTCGATCCTGTTACACAGGAAAAGGAGGAGGCCATTCAGCCCCTCTCGAGCCTGTTACACAGGAACAGGAGGAGTCCATTCAGCCCCTCTCGAGCCTGTTACACAGGAACAGGAGGAGGCCCATTCAGCCCCTCTCGATCCTGTTACACAGGAAAAGGAGGAGGCCATTCAGCCCCTCTCGAGCCTGTTACACAGGAACAGGAGGAGGCCCATTCAGCCCCTCTCGATCCTGTTACACAAGAAAAGGAGGAGGCCATTCAGCCCCTCTCGAGCCTGTTACACAGGAACAGGAGGAGGCCATTCAGCCAAACTTGAGGCTGTTACACAGGAACAGGAGGAGGCCATTCAGCCCCTCTCGAGCCTGTTACACAGGAACAGGAGGAGTCCCATTCAGCCCCTCTCGAACCTGTTATACTGGAACCGGAGGAGGCCCATTCAGCCACTCTCGAGGCTGTTACAGAGGAACAGGAATAGGCCATTCAGCCCCTCTCGAGCAAGTTAGACAGGAACACGAGGTGGCCCATTCAGCCCCTCTAGAATCTGTTACACAGGAACAGGAGGAGGCCATTCAGCCCCTCTCACGCATGTTACACAGGTTCAGGAGGAGGCCATTCAGCCCCTCTCGAGAGTGTTACACAGGAACAGGAGGAGGCCATTCAGCCCCTCTCGAGCCTTTTACACAGGAACAGGAGGAGGCCATTCAGCCCCTCTCGAGCCTGTTACACAGGAACAGGAAGAAGCCCATTCATCCCCTTTCGAACCTGTTGCAAAGGAACAGGAGGAGGCCATTCAGCCACTCTCGAACCTGTTACACTGGAACAGGAGGAGGCCATTCAGCCCTTCTCGAGCCTGTTACACTGGAACAGGAGGAGGCCCATTCAGCCACTCTCGAGTCTGTAACAGAGGAAGAGGAGGAGGCCATTCAGCCACTCTCGAGCCTGTTACAAAGGAACAGGAGGAGGTCCATTCAGCCCCTCTAGAGCCTGTTAGACAGGAACAGGAGGAGGCCATTCAGCCCCTCTCGATCCTGTTACACCGGAAAAGGAGGAGGCCATTCAGCCCGTCTCTAGCCTGTTACACAGGAGCAAATGGATGACCATTCAGCCCCTATCGAACCTGTAACACAGGAACAGGAGGAGACCCATTCAGCCCCTCTCGAGCCTGTAACACAGGAACAGGAGGAGACCCATTCAGCCCCTCTCGAGCCTGTTACACAGGAACAGGAGGAGGCCATTCAGCCCCTCTCGAGCCTGTTACACAGGAACAGGAGGAGGCCCATTCAGTCCCTCTTGTACCTGTTAATCAGAAACAGGAGGAGACCATTCAGCCCCTCTCGAGCCTGTTACCCAGGAACCGTAGGAGGCCCATTCAACCCCTCTCGGACCTGTTGCACAGGAACAGGAGGAGTGCCATTCAGCCCTTATCGAACTTGTAACACAGGAATAGGAGGAGGCCAATTCAGCCAATCTCGAACCTGTTACACTGGAACAGGAGGAGGCCATTCAGCCCCTCTCGAGCCTGTTCCAGAGGAACAAGAGGAAGCCATTCAGCCCCTCTCGAGCATGTTACACAGGAACAGCAGGAGGCCATTCAGCCTCTCCCGAGCCTGTTACACAGGAACAGGAGGAGGTCCATTCAGCCCATCTCGAGACTCTTGCCAGGAACAGGAGGAGGCCATTCAGCCCGTCTTTAGCCTGTTACACTTGAACAGGAGGAGGCCCATTCAGCCCCTCTCGAGCCTGTTACAAGGAACAGGAGGAGGCCCATTCAGCCCCTCTCGAGCCTGTTACACAGGAACAGGAGGAGGCCATTCAGCCCCTCTCGAGCCTGTTAAATAGAAAGAGGAGGCCATTCAGCCCCTCTCGAGCCTGTTACACAGGAAAAGGAGGAGGCCATTCAGCCACTTTGGAGACTGTTACACAGGAACAGGAGGAGGCACATTCAGCCCCTCTCGAGCCTGTTACACAGGAACAGGAGGAGGCCCATTCAGCCCCTCTCGAGCCTGTTACAGAGGAAAAGGAGGAGGCCATTCAGCCCCTCTCGAGCCTGTTACAGAGGAACAGGAGGAGGCCCATTCAGCCCCTCTCGAGCCTGTTACACAGGAACAGGAGGAGGCCATTCAGCCCCTCTCGAGCCTGTTGCACAGGAACAGGAGGAGGCCCATTCAGCCCCTCTCGAGCCTGTTACACAGGAACAGGAGGAGGCCATTCAGCCCCTCTCGAACCTGTTACACTGGAACAGGAGGACGCCATTCATCCCTTCTCGAGCCTGTTACACTGGAACAGGAGGAGGCCATTCATCCCTTCTCGAGCCTGTTACACTGGAACCGGAGGAGGTCCATTCACCCCATCTCGAGACTGTTACACAGGAAGAGGAAGAGGCCATTCAGCCCCTCTCGAGCAAGTAAGGCAGGAACATGCGGAGTCCCATTCAGCCCCCATCGAGCATGTTGCACAGGAACAGGAGGAGGCACATTCAGTCCCTCTCGAGCCTGTTAGATTGGAACAGGAGGAGGCCATTCAGCCCCTCTCGATCCTGTTACACAGGAAAAGGAGGAGGCCATTCAGCCCGTCTCAATCCTGTTGCACTGGAACAGGAGGAGGCCCATTCAACCCCTCTCGAGCCTGTTACAGAGGAACAGGAGGAGTCCATTCAGCCCCTCTCGAGCCTGTTACAGAGGAACAGGAGGAGGCCCATTCAGCCCTTTCGAGCCTGTTACACAGGAACAGGAGGAGGCCATTCAGCCCCTTTCGAGCCCGTTACAAAGGAACAGGAGGAGGTCCATTCAGCCCATCTCGAGACTGTTGCCATGAACAGGAGAGGCCATTCAGCCCCTCTTTAGCCTGTTACATAGGAACAGGAGGAGGCCATTCAGCCCCTCTCGAGCCTGTTACACAGGAACAGGAGGAGACCCATTCAGCCCATCTCGAGACTGTTGCCATGAACAGGAGAGGCCACTCAGCCCCTCTTTAGCCTGTTACATAGGAACAGAAGGAGGCCCATTCAGCCCCTCTCCAGCCTGTTACACAGGAACAGGAGGAGGACATTCAGCCCCTCTCGAGCCTGTTACAGAGGAACAGAAGGAGGCCATTCAGCCCCTCTCGAGCCTGTTACAGAGGAACAGGAGGAGGCCATTCAGCCCCTCGTGAGCAAGTTAGACAGGAACAGGAGGAGGCCATTCAGCCCCTCTCGAGCTTGTTACACAGGAACAAAAAGAGGCCCATTCAGCCCCTCTCGAACCTGTTACAAAGGAACAGGAGGAGGCCATTCAGCCCCTCTAGAGCCTGTTAGACAGGAACAGGAGGAAGCCATTCAGCCCCTCTCGATCCTGTTACACCGGAAAAGGAGGAGGCCATTCAGCCCGTCTCAAGCCTGTTACACAGGAGCAAATGGATGACCATTCAGCCCCCATCGAACCTGTTACTCAAGAACAGGAGGAGACCGTTCAGCCCCTCTCGAGCCTGTTACACAGGAACAGGAGGAAGCCCATCCAGCCCCTCTCGAACCTGTAGCACAGGAACAGGAGGAGTCCCATTCAGCCCTTATCGAACCTGAAACACAGGAACAGGAGGAGACCGTTCAGCCACTCTCGAACCTGTTACACTGGAACAGGAGGAGGCCATTCAGCCCTTCTCGAGCCTGTTACACTGGAACCGGAGGAGGCCCATTCAGCCACTATCGAGCAAGTTAGACAGGAACAGGAGGAGGCCCATTCAGCCCCTCTCGAGCATGTTACAGAGGAACAGGAGGAGGCTATTCAGCCCCTCTCGAGCCTGTTACACAGGAACAGGAGGAGGCCCATTCAGCCCCTCTCGATCCTGTTACACAGGAAAAGGAGGAGGCCATTCAGCCCCTCTCGAGCCTGTTACAGAGGAACAGGAGGAGTCAATTCAGCCCCTCTCGAGCCTGTTACACAGGAACAGGAGGAGGCCCATTCAGCCCCTCTCGATCCTGTTACACAGGAAAAGGAGGAGTCCATTCAGCCCCTCTCGAGCCTGTTACACAGGAACAGGAGGAGGCCCATTCAGCCCCTCTCGATCCTGTTACACAGGAAAAGGAGGAGGCCATTCAGCCCCTCTCGAGCCTGTTACAGAGGAACAGGAGGAGTCCATTCAGCCCCTCTCGAGCCTGTTACAGAGGAACAGGAGGAGGCCATTCAGCCAAACCTGAGGCTGTTACACAGGAACAGGAGGTGGCCATTCAGCCCCTCTCGAGCCTGTTACACAGGAACAGGAGGAGTCCCATTCAGCCCCTCTCGAACCTGTTATACTGGAACCGGAGGAGGCCCATTCAGCCACTCTCGAGGCTGTTACAGAGGAACAGGAATAGGCCATTCAGCCCCTCTCGAGCAGGTTAGACAGGAACACGAGGTGGCCCATTCAGCCCCTCTAGAATCTGTTACACAGGAACAGGAGGAGGCCATTCAGCCCCTCTCACGCATGTTACACAGGTACAGGAGGAGGCCATTCAGCCCCTCTCGAGACTGTTGCACAGGAACAGGAGCGAGGCCATTCAGCCCCTCTCGAGCCTGTTACAGAGGAACAGTAGGAGGCCATTCAGCCCCTCTCGAGCCTGTTACACAGGAACAGAAAGAGGACCATTCAGCCCCTCTCGAGCCTGTTACAAAGGAGCAAAAGGATGACCATTCAGCCCCTCTCGAACCTGTTACTCAAGAACAAGAGGAGACTGTTCAGCCCCTCTCGAGCCTGTTACACAGGAACAGGAGGAGGCCCATTCAGCCCCTCTCGAGCCTGTTACACAGGAACAGGAGGATCCCATTCAGCCCCTCTCGAGCATGTTACACAGGAACAGGAGGAGGCCATTCAGCCCCTCTCGAGACTGTTAGACAGGAACAGGAGGAGGCTATTTAGCCCCTCTCGATCCTTTTACACAAGAAAAGGAGGAGGCCATTCAGCCCATCTCAAGCCTGTTACACAGGAACAGGAGGATCCCATTCAGCCCCTCTCGAGCCTGTTACGCAGGAACAGGAGGAGGCCCCATTCAGCCCCTCTAGAACCTGTTACAGAGGAACAGGAGGAGGCCATTCAGCCCCTCTCAAGACTGTTGCACAGGAACAGAAGGAGACTATTCAGCCCTTCTGGAGCCTGTTGCAATGGAACAGGAGGAGGCCCATTCAGCCCCTCTCGAGCCTGTTACACAGGAACAGGAGGAGGCCATTCAGCCCCTCTCGACCCTGTTACACAGAAACAGGAGGAGGCCCATTCAACCCCTTTCGAGCCCGTTACAAAGGAACAGGAGGAGGTCCATTCAGCCCATCTCGATCCTTTCACACAAGAAAAGGAGGAGGCCATTCAGCCCATCTCAAGCCTGTTACACAGGAACAGGAAGAGGCCCATTCAGCCCCTCTCGAGCCTGTTACAGAGGAACAGGAGGAGGCCATTCAGCCCATCTCAAGCCTGTTACACAGGAACAGGAAGAGGCCCATTCAGCCCCTCTCGAGCCTGTTACAGAGGAACAGGAGGAGGCCATTCAGCCCCTCGCGAGCAAGTTAGACTGGAAAAGGAGGATCCCATTCAGCCCCTCTCGAGCCTGTTGCACAGGAACATGAGGAGGCACATTCAGCCCCTCTCGAGCCTGTTACAGAAGAACAGGAGGAGGCCATTCAGCCCCTCTCGAGGCTGTTACAGAGTAACAGGAATAAGCCATTCAGCCCCTCTTGAGCATGTTACAGAGGAACAGGAGGAGGCCATTCAGCCCCTCTCGAGCATGTTACACAGGAACAGGAGGAGGCCATTCAGCCCCTCTCGAGCCTGTTGCACAGGAACAGGAGGAGGCCCATTCAGCCCCTCTCGAGCCTGTTACAGAGGAACAGGAGGAGTCCATTCAGCCCCTCTCGAGCCTTTTACACAGGAACAGGAGGAGGCCCATTCAGTCCCTCTCGATCCTGTTACACAGGAAAAGGAGGAGGCCATTCAGCCCGTCTCGAGCCTGTTGCACAGGAACAGGAGGAGGCCCATTCAGCCCCTCTCGAGCCTGTTACAGAGGAACAGGTGGAGTCCATTCAGCCCCTCTCGAGCCTGTTACACAGGAACAGGAGGAGGCCCATTCAGCCCCTTTCGATCCCGTTACAAAGGAACAGGAGGAGGTCCATTCAGCCCATCTCGAGACTGTTGCCATGAACAGGAGAAGGCCATTCAGCCCCTCTCGAGCCTGTTGCACAGGAACACGAGGAGTCCATTCAGCCCCTCTCAAGCCTGTTACACAGGAACAGGAGTAGGCCATTCAGCCCCACTTGAGGCTGTTGCACAGGAACAGGAACTTCCCTTTCAGCCCCTCTCGAGCCTGTTACAGAGGAACAGTAGGAGGCCATTCAGCCCCTCTCGAGCCTGTTGCACAGGAACAGGAGGAGGCCATTCAGCCCCTCTCGAGCCTGTTACACAGGAACAAAAAGAGGCCCATTCAGCCCCTCTCGAGCCTGGAACAAAGGAACAGGAGGAGGTCCATTCAGCCCCTCTCGATCCTGTTACACCGGAAAAGGAGGAGGCCATTCAGCCCATCTCAAGCCTGTTACACAGGAGCAAATGGATGACCATTCAGCCCCTCTCGATCTTGTTACACCGGAAAAGGAGGAGGCTATTCAGCCCGTCTCAAGCCTGTTACACAGGAGCAAATGGATGACCATTCAGCCCCTATCGAACCTGTTGCTCAAGAACGGGAAGAGACCGTTCAGCCCCTCTCGAACCTGTTACACTGGAACAGGAGGAGGTGCATTCAGCCCCTCTTGAGCCTGTTAGACAGGAACAGGAGGAGGCCATTCAGCCCCTCTCGATCCTGTTACACAGGATAAGGAGGAGGCCATTCATCCCGTCTCGAGCCTGTTACACAGGAACAGGAGGAGGCCATTCAGCCCCTCTCGAACCTGTAGCACAGGAACAGGAGGAGGCCCGTTCAGCCCCTCTCGAACCTGTTGCACAGGAACAGGAGGAGGCCCATTCAGCCCTTCTCGAGCCTGTTACACTGGAACAGGAGGAGGCCATTCAGCCCATCTCGAGCCTGTTACACAGGAACAAAAAGAGGCCCATTCAGCCACTCTCGAGCCTGTTACAAAGGAACAGGAGGAGGTCCATTCAGCCCCTCTAGAGCCTTTTAGACAGGAACAGGAGGAGGCCATTCAGCCCCTCTCGAGCCTGTTACACAGGAACAGGAGGAGGCCATTCAGCCCCTCTCGATCTTGTTTCACCGGAACAGGAGGAGGCCATTCAGCCAAACTTGAGGCTGTTACACAGGAACAGGAGGAGGCCATTCACCCCTCTCGAGCCTGTTACACAGGAACAGAAAGAGGCCCATTCAGCCCATCTCGAACCTGTTACACAGGAATAGGAGGAGGCCATTCAGCCCGTCTCAAGCCTGTTACACAGGAGCAAAAGAATGACCATTCAGCCCCTCTCGAACCTGTTACTCAAGAACAGGAGGAGACAGTTCAGCCGCTCTCGATCTTGTTACACAGGAACAGGAGGAGGCCCATTCAGCCCCTCTCGAACCTGTTACTCAGGAACAGGAGGAAGCCATTCAGCCCCTCTCGATCCTGTTACACAGGAACAGGATTAGCCCCATTCAATCCCTCTTGTACCTGTTACTCAGGAACAGGAGGAGACCATTCAGCCCTTATCGAACCTGTAACACAGGAACAGGAGGAAGCCATTCAGCCCTACTCGAGCCTTTTACACTGGAACCGGAGGAGGCCCATTCAGCCCCTCTCGAGGCTGTTACAGAGGAACCGGAGGAGGCCCATTCAGCCCCTCTCGAGCCTGTTACACAGGAACAGGAGGAGGCCATTCAGCCAAACTTGAGGCGGTTACACAGGAACAGGAACTTCCCTTTCAGCCCCTCTCGAGCCTGTTACACATGAACAGGAGGAGGCCATTCAGCCAATCTTGAGCCTCTTACAAAGGAACAGGAGGAGGTCCATTCAGCCCCTCTCGATCCTGTTACACAGGAACAGGAGGATGCCATTCAGCCCCTCTCTATCCTGTTACACAGGAAAAGGAAGAGGCCATTCAGCCCATCTCAAGCCTGTTACACAGGAGCAAAAGGATGACCATTCAGCCCCTCTCGAACCAGTTACTCAAGAACAGGGGGAGACGGTTCAGCCCCTCTCGAACCTGTTACACAAGAAAAGGAGGAGGCCATTCAGCCCCTCTCGAACCTGTTACACAGGAACAGGAAGAGGCCCATTCGGCACCTCTCGAGCCTGTTACACAGGAACAGGAGGAGGCCATTCAGCCCCACTCGAGCAAGTTAGACAGGAACAGGAGGAGGCCCATTTATCCCCTCTCGAGCCTGTTACACTGGAACAGAAGGAGGCCATTCAGCCCCTCTCGAAACTGTTGCACAGGAACATGAGGAGGCCCATTCTGCCCCTCTCGAGCCTGTTACAGAGGAACAGAAAGAGGCCATTCAGCCCCTCTCGAGCCTCTTGCACAGGAACAGGAGGAGGTCCATTCAGTACCTCTCGAGCCTGTTAGACAGGAACAGGAGGAGGCCATTCAGCCCCTCTCGATCCTGTTACACAGGAAATGGAGGAGGCCATTCAGCCCGTCTCAAGCCTGTTACACAGGAGCAAAAGGATGAGCATTCATCCCCTCCCGAACCTGTTACTCAAGAACAGGTGGAGACCGTTTAGCCGCTATCGATCATGTTACACAGGAACAGGAGGAGGCCCATTCAGTCCCACTTGTACCTGTTACTCAGGAACAGGAGGAGGCCATTCATTCCCTTTCGAGCCTGTTACACAGGAACAGGAGGAGGCCCATTCAGCCCCTCTCGAGCCTGTTACACAAGAAAAGGAGGAGGCCATTCAGCCCATCTCAAGCCTGTTACACAGGAACAGGAGGAGGTCCATTCACCCCATCTCGAGACTGTTACACAGGAAGAGGAAGAGGCCATTCAGCCCCTCTCGAGCAAGTAAGGCAGGAACATGCGGAGTCCCATTCAGCCCCCATCGAGCATGTTGCACAGGAACAGGAGGAGGCACATTCAGTCCCTCTCGAGCCTGTTAGACTGGAACAGGAGGAGGCCATTCAGCCCCTCTCGATCCTGTTACACAGGAAATGGAGGAGGCCATTCAGCCCGTCTCAATCCTGTTGCACTGGAACAGGAGGAGGCCCATTCAACCCCTCTCGAGCCTGTTACAGAGGAACAGGAGGAGTCCATTCAGCCCCTCTCGAGCCTGTTACAGAGGAACAGGAGGAGGACCATTCAGCCCTTTCGAGCCTGTTACACAGGAACAGGAGGAGGCCATTCAGCCCCTTTCGAGCCCGTTACAAAGGAACAGGAGGAGGTCCATTCAGCCCATCTCGAGACTGTTGCCATGAACAGGAGAGGCCATTCAGCCCCTCTTTAGCCTGTTACATAGGAACAGGAGGAGGCCATTCAGCCCCTCTCGAGCCTGTTACACAGGAACAGGAGGAGACCCATTCAGCCCATCTCGAGACTGTTGCCATGAACAGGAGAGGCCACTCAGCCCCTCTTTAGCCTGTTACATAGGAACAGAAGGAGGCCCATTCAGCCCCTCTCCAGCCTGTTACACAGGAACAGGAGGAGGACATTCAGCCCCTCTCGAGCCTGTTACAGAGGAACAGAAGGAGGCCATTCAGCCCCTCTCGAGCCTGTTACAGAGGAACAGGAGGAGGCCATTCAGCCCCTCGTGAGCAAGTTAGACAGGAACAGGAGGAGGCCATTCAGCCCCTCTCGAGCCTGTTACACAGGAACAAAAAGAGGCCCATTCAGCCCCTCTCGAACCTGTTACAAAGGAACAGGAGGAGGCCATTCAGCCCCTCTAGAGCCTGTTAGACAGGAACAGGAGGAAGCCATTCAGCCCCTCTCGATCCTGTTACACCGGAAAAGGAGGAGGCCATTCAGCCCGTCTCAAGCCTGTTACACAGGAGCAAATGGATGACCATTCAGCCCCCATCGAACCTGTTACTCAAGAACAGGAGGAGACCGTTCAGCCCCTCTCGAGCCTGTTACACAGGAACAGGAGGAAGCCCATCCAGCCCCTCTCGAACCTGTAGCACAGGAACAGGAGGAGTCCCATTCAGCCCTTATCGAACCTGAAACACAGGAACAGGAGGAGACCGTTCAGCCACTCTCGAACCTGTTACACTGGAACAGGAGGAGGCCATTCAGCCCTTCTCGAGCCTGTTACACTGGAACCGGAGGAGGCCCATTCAGCCACTATCGAGCAAGTTAGACAGGAACAGGAGGAGGCCCATTCAGCCCCTCTCGAGCATGTTACAGAGGAACAGGAGGAGGCTATTCAGCCCCTCTCGAGCCTGTTACACAGGAACAGGAGGAGGCCCATTCAGCCCCTCTCGATCCTGTTACACAGGAAAAGGAGGAGGCCATTCAGCCCCTCTCGAGCCTGTTACACAGGAACAGGAGGAGTCAATTCAGCCCCTCTCGAGCCTGTTACACAGGAACAGGAGGAGGCCCATTCAGCCCCTCTCGATCCTGTTACACAGGAAAAGGAGGAGGCCATTCAGCCCCTCTCGAGCCTGTTACACAGGAACAGGAGGAGGCCCATTCAGCCCCTCTCGATCCTGTTACACAGGAAAAGGAGGAGGCCATTCAGCCCCTCTCGAGCCTGTTACAGAGGAACAGGAGGAGTCAATTCAGCCCCTCTCGAGCCTGTTACACAGGAACAGGAGGAGGCCCATTCAGCCCCTCTCGATCCTGTTACACAGGAAAAGGAGGAGGCCATTCAGCCCCTCTCGAGCCTGTTACACAGGAACAGGAGGAGGCCCATTCAGCCCCTCTCGATCCTGTTACACAGGAAAAGGAGGAGGCCATTCAGCCCCTCTCGAGCCTGTTACACAGGAACAGGATGAGGCCATTCAGCCAAACTTGAGGCTGTTACACAGGAACAGGAGGAGGCCATTCAGCCCCTCTCGAGCCTGTTACACAGGAACAGGAGGAGTCCCATTCAGCCCCTCTCGAACCTGTTATACTGGAACCGGAGGAGGCCCATTCAGCCACTCTCGAGGCTGTTACAGAGGAACAGGAATAGGCCATTCAGCCCCTCTCGAGCAAGTTAGACAGGAACACGAGGTGGCCCATTCAGCCCCTCTAGAATCTGTTACACAGGAACAGGAGGAGGCCATTCAGCCCCTCTCACGCATGTTACACAGGTACAGGAGGAGGCCATTCAGCCCCTCTCGAGCATGTTACACAGGAACAGCAGGAGGCCATTCAGCCTCTCCCGAGCCTGTTACACAGGAACAGGAGGAGGTCCAGTCAGCCCATCTCGAGACTCTTGCCAGGAACAGGAGGAGGCCATTCAGCCCGTCTTTAGCCTGTTACACTTGAACAGGAGGAGGTCCATTCTGCCCCTCTCGAGGCTGTTAAACAGGAACGGGAGGAGGCCATTCAGCCCCTCTCGAGCCTGTTGCAAAGGAACAGGGGGAGTCCCATTCAGCCCTTATCGAACCTGTAACACTGGAACCGGGGGAGGCACATTCAGCCACTCTTGAGGCTGTTACAGAGGAACAGGAATAAGCCATTCAGCCCTTCTCGAGCATGTTACACAGGAACATAAAGAGGCCCATTCAGCCCCTCTCGAGCCTGTTAAACAGGAACAGGAGGAGGCCATTGAGCCCCTCTCGAGCCTGTTACACAGGAACAGGAGGTGGCCCATTCAGCCCTTCTCGAGCCTGTTACACTGGAACCGGAGGAGGCCCATTCAGCCCCTCTCGAGCCTGTTACAGAGGAACAGGAGGAGGCCATTCAGCCCCTCTCGAGCAAGTTAGACAGGAACAGGAGGAGGCCATTCAGCCCGTCTTTAGCCTGTTACACTTGAACAGGAGGAGGCCCATTCAGTCACTCTCGAGCCTGTTGCACAGGAACAGGACGAGTCCATTCAGCCCCACTTGAGCCTGTTGCACAGGATCAGGAGGAGGCCATTCAGCCCCTCTTGAGAGTGTTACACAGGAACAGGAGGAGGCCATTCAGCCCCTCTCGAGCCTTTTACACAGGAACAGGAGGAGGCCATTCAGCCCCTCTCGAGCCTGTTACACAGGAACAGGAAGAAGCCCATTCATCCCCTTTCGAACCTGTTGCAAAGGAACAGGAGGAGGCCATTCAGCCACTCTCGAACCTGTTACACTGGAACAGGAGGAGGCCATTCAGCCCTTCTCGAGCCTGTTACACTGGAACAGGAGGAGGCCCATTCAGCCACTCTCGAGTCTGTAACAGAGGAAGAGGAGGAGGCCATTCAGCCACTCTCGAGCCTGTTACAAAGGAACAGGAGGAGGTCCATTCAGCCCCTCTAGAGCCTGTTAGACAGGAACAGGAGGAGGCCATTCAGCCCCTCTCGATCCTGTTACACCGGAAAAGGAGGAGGCCATTCAGCCCGTCTCTAGCCTGTTACACAGGAGCAAATGGATGACCATTCAGCCCCTATCGAACCTGTAACACAGGAACAGGAGGAGACCCATTCAGCCCCTCTCGAGCCTGTAACACAGGAACAGGAGGAGACCCATTCAGCCCCTCTCGAGCCTGTTACACAGGAACAGGAGGAGGCCATTCAGCCCCTCTCGAGCCTGTTACACAGGAACAGGAGGAGGCCCATTCAGTCCCTCTTGTACCTGTTAATCAGAAACAGGAGGAGACCATTCAGCCCCTCTCGAGCCTGTTACCCAGGAACCGTAGGAGGCCCATTCAACCCCTCTCGGACCTGTTGCACAGGAACAGGAGGAGTGCCATTCAGCCCTTCTCGAACTTGTAACACAGGAACAGGAGGAGGCCATTCAGCCCCTCTCGAGCCTGTTACACAGGAACAGGAGGAGGCCATTCAGCCCCTCTCGAGCCTGTTACACAGGAACAGGAGGAAGCCATTCAGCCCCTCTCGAGCCTGTTACACAGAACAGGAGGAGGCCATTCAGCCCCTATCGAGCCTGTTACACAGGAACAGGAGGAGGCCATTCAGCCCATCTCGAGACCTCTTACCAGGAACAGGAGGATGACCATTCAGCCCCTCTAGTGCCTGTTACACAGGAACAGGAGGAGGCCCATTCAGCCCCTCTCGAGCCTGTTACACAGGAACAGGAGGAGGCCATTCAGCCCCTCTCGAGCCTGTTACACAGGAACAGGAGGAGGCCATTCAGCCCCTCTCGAGGCTGTTACAGAGGAACAGGAGGAGGCCATTCAGCCCCTCTCGAGCCTGTTACACAGGAACAGGAGGAGGCCATTCAGCCCCTCTCGAGCCTGTTACACAGGAACAGGAGGAGGCCATTCAGCCCTTCTCGAGCCTGTTACACAGGAACAGGAGGAGGCCCATTCAGCCCCTCTCGAGCCTGTTACACAGGAACAGGAGGAGGCCATTCAGCCCCTCTCGAGCCTGTTACACAGGAACAGGAGGAGGCCCATTCAGCCCCTCTCGAGCCTGTTACACAGGAACAGGAGGAGGCCATTCAGCCCCTCTCGAGCCTGTTACACAGGAACAGGAGGAGGCCATTCAGCCCCTCTCGAGCCTGTTACACAGGAACAGGAGGAGGCCATTCAGCCCCTCTCGAGCCTGTTACACAGGAACAGGAGGAGGCCATTCAGCCCCTCTCGAGCCTGTTACACAGGAACAGGAGGAGGCCATTCAGCCCCTCTCGAGCCTGTTACACAGGAACAGGAGGAGGCCATTCAGCCCCTCTCGAGCCTGTTACACAGGAACAGGAGGAGACCATTCAGCCCCTCTCGAGCCTGTTACACAGGAACAGGAGGAGGCCATTCAGCCCCTCTCGAGCCTGTTAGACAGGAACAGGAGGAGGCCATTCAGCCCCTCTCGAGCATGTTACACAGGAAAAGGAGGAGGCCATTCAGCCCCTCTCGAGCCTGTTACACAGGAAAAGGAGGAGGCCATTCAGCCCCTCTCGAACCTGTTGCAAAGGAACAGGGGGAGTCCCATTCAGCCGTTATCGAACCTGTAACACAGGAACAGGAGGAGGCCCATTCAGCCCCTCTCGAGCATGTTACACAGGAAAAGGAGGAGGCCATTCAGTCCCTCTCGAACCTGTTACACAGGAACAGGAGGAGGCCATTCATCCCTTCTCGAGCCTGTTACACTGGAACAGGAGGAGGCCATTCATCCCTTCTCGAGCCTGTTACACTGGAAGCGGAGGAGGCCCATTCAGACACTCTCGAGCCTGTTACAGAGGAACAGGAGGAGGCCATTCAGCCCCTCTCGAGCAAGTTAGACAGGAACAGGAGGAGGCCATTCAGCCCCTCTCGAGCCTGTTACACAGGAACAGGAGGAGGCCCATTCAGCCCCTCTCGAGCCTGTTACACAGGAACAGGAGGAGGCCATTCAGCCCCTCTCGAGCCTGTTACACAGGAACAGGAGGAGGCCATTCAGCCCCTCTCGAGCCTGTTACACAGGAACAGGAGGAGGCCATTCAGCCCCTCTCGATCCTGTTACACAGGAACAGGAGGAGGCCATTCAGCCCCTCTCGAGCCTGTTACACAGGAACAGGAGGAGGCCATTCAGCCCCTCTCGAGCCTGTTACACAGGAACAGGAGGAGGTCCATTCAGCCCCTCTCGAGCCTGTTACACAGGAACAGGAGGAGGCCATTCAGCCCCTCTCGAGCCTGTTACACAGGAACAGGAGGAGGCCATTCAGCCCCTCTCGAGCCTGTTACACAGGAACAGGAGGAGGCCATTCAGCCCCTCTCGAGCCTGTTACACAGGAACAGGAGGAGGCCATTCAGCCCCTCTCGAGCCTGTTACATAGGAACAGGAGGAGGCCCATTCAGCCCCTCTCGAGCCTGTTACACAGGAACAGGAGGAGGACCATTCAGCCCCTCTCGAGCCTGTTGCCATGAACAGAAGGAGGCCCATTCAGCCCCTCTCCAGCCTGTTACACAGGAACAGGAGGAGGACATTCAGCCCCTCTCGAGCCTGTTACAGAGGAACAGAAGGAGGCCATTCAGCCCCTCTCGAGCCTGTTACAGAGGAACAGGAGGAGGCCATTCAGCCCCTCGTGAGCAAGTTAGACAGGAACAGGAGGAGGCCATTCAGCCCCTCTCGAGCTTGTTACACAGGAACAAAAAGAGGCCCATTCAGCCCCTCTCGAACCTGTTACAAAGGAACAGGAGGAGGCCATTCAGCCCCTCTAGAGCCTGTTAGACAGGAACAGGAGGAAGCCATTCAGCCCCTCTCGATCCTGTTACACCGGAAAAGGAGGAGGCCATTCAGCCCGTCTCAAGCCTGTTACACAGGAGCAAATGGATGACCATTCAGCCCCCATCGAACCTGTTACTCAAGAACAGGAGGAGACCGTTCAGCCCCTCTCGAGCCTGTTACACAGGAACAGGAGGAAGCCCATCCAGCCCCTCTCGAACCTGTAGCACAGGAACAGGAGGAGTCCATTCAGCCCTTATCGAACCTGAAACACAGGAACAGGAGGAGACCGTTCAGCCACTCTCGAACCTGTTACACTGGAACAGGAGGAGGCCATTCAGCCCTTCTCGAGCCTGTTACACTGGAACCGGAGGAGGCCCATTCAGCCACTATCGAGCAAGTTAGACAGGAACAGGAGGAGGCCCATTCAGCCCCTCTCGAGCATGTTACAGAGGAACAGGAGGAGGCTATTCAGCCCCTCTCGAGCCTGTTACACAGGAACAGGAGGAGGCCCATTCAGCCCCTCTCGATCCTGTTACACAGGAAAAGGAGGAGGCCATTCAGCCCCTCTCGAGCCTGTTACAGAGGAACAGGAGGAGTCAATTCAGCCCCTCTCGAGCCTGTTACACAGGAACAGGAGGAGGCCCATTCAGCCCCTCTCGATCCTGTTACACAGGAAAAGGAGGAGGCCATTCAGCCCCTCTCGAGCCTGTTACACAGGAACAGGAGGAGGCCCATTCAGCCCCTCTCGATCCTGTTACACAGGAAAAGGAGGAGGCCATTCAGCCCCTCTCGAGCCTGTTACAGAGGAACAGGAGGAGTCCATTCAGCCCCTCTCGAGCCTGTTACACAGGAACAGGAGGAGGCCATTCAGCCAAACTTGAGGCTGTTACACAGGAACAGGAGGAGGCCATTCAGCCCCTCTCGAGCCTGTTACACAGGAACAGGAGGAGTCCCATTCAGCCCCTCTCGAACCTGTTATACTGGAACCGGAGGAGGCCCATTCAGCCACTCTCGAGGCTGTTACAGAGGAACAGGAATAGGCCATTCAGCCCCTCTCGAGCAAGTTAGACAGGAACACGAGGTGGCCCATTCAGCCCCTCTAGAATCTGTTACACAGGAACAGGAGGAGGCCATTCAGCCCCTCTCACGCATGTTACACAGGTACAGGAGGAGGCCATTCAGCCCCTCTCGAGACTGTTGCACAGGAACAGGAGCGAGGCCATTCAGCCCCTCTCGAGCCTGTTACAGAGGAACAGTAGGAGGCCATTCAGCCCCTCTCGAGCCTGTTACACAGGAACAGAAAGAGGACCATTCAGCCCCTCTCGAGCCTGTTACACAGGTACAAAAGGATGACCATTCAGCCCCTCTCGAACCTGTTACTCAAGAACAAGAGGAGACTGTTCAGCCCCTCTCGAGCCTGTTACACAGGAACAGGAGGAGGCCCATTCAGCCCCTCTCGAGCCTGTTACACAGGAACAGGAGGAGGCCATTCAGCCCCTCTCGAGCCTGTTACACAGGAACAGGAGGAGGCCATTCAGCCCCTCTCGAGCCTGTTACACAGGAACAGGAGGAGGCCATTCAGCCCATCTCGAGCCTGTTACACAGGAACAGGAGGAGGCCATTCAGCCCCTCTCGAGCCTGTTACACAGGAACAGGAGGAGGCCATTCAGCCCCTCTCGAGACTGTTACACAGGAACAGGAGGAGGCCATTCAGCCCCTCTCGAGCCTGTTACACAGGAACAGGAGGAGGCCATTCAGCCCCTCTCGAGCCTGTTACACAGGAACAGGAGGAGGCCATTCAGCCCCTCTCGAGCCTGTTACACAGGAACAGGAGGAGGCCATTCAGCCCCTCTCGAGCCTGTTACACAGGAACAGGAGGAGGCCATTCAGCCCCTCTCGAGCCTGTTACACAGGAACAGGAGGAGGCCATTCAGCCCCTCTCGAGCCTGTTACACAGGAACAGGAGGAGGCCATTCAGCCCCTCTTGACCCTGTCACACAGGAACAGGAGGAGGCCATTCAGCCCCTCTCGAGCCTGTTACACAGGAACAGGAGGAGGCCATTCAGCCCCTCTCGAGCCTGTTACACAGGAAAGGAGGAGGCCATTCAGCCCCTCTCGAGCCTGTTACACAGGAACAGGAGGAGTCCAATCAGCCCCTCTCGAGCCTGTTACACAGGAACAGGAAGAGACCATTCAGCCCCTCTCGAGCCTGTTACACAGGAACAGGAGGAGGCCATTCAGCCCCTCTCGAGCCTGTTACACAGGAACAGGAGGAGGCCATTCAGCCCCTCTCGAGCCTGTTACACAGGAACAGGAGGAGGCCATTCAGCCCCTCTCGAGCCTGTTACACAGGAACAGGAGGAGGCCATTCAGCCCCTCTCGAGCCTGTTACACAGGAACAGGAGGAGGCCATTCAGCCCCTGACGAACCTGTTACAAAGGAACAGGAGGTGTCCATTTAGCCCCTCTCGAGCCTGTTACACAGGAACAGGAGGAGGCCATTCAGCCCCTCTCGAGCCTGTTACACAGGAACAGGAGGAGGCCATTCAGCCCCTCTCGAGCCTGTTACACAGGAACAGGAGGAGGCCATTCAGCCCCTCTCGAGCCTGTTGCACAGGAACAGGAGGAGGCCCATTCAGCCCCTCTCGAGCCTGTTACAGAGGAACAGGAGGAGTCCATTCAGCCCCTCTCGAGCCTTTTACACAGGAACAGGAGGAGGCCCATTCAGTCCCTCTCGATCCTGTTACACAGGAAAAGGAGGAGGCCATTCAGCCCGTCTCGAGCCTGTTGCACAGGAACAGGAGGAGGCCCATTCAGCCCCTCTCGAGCCTGTTACAGAGGAACAGGTGGAGTCCATTCAGCCCCTCTCGAGCCTGTTACACAGGAACAGGAGGAGGCCCATTCAGCCCCTTTCGATCCCGTTACAAAGGAACAGGAGGAGGTCCATTCAGCCCATCTCGAGACTGTTGCCATGAACAGGAGAAGGCCATTCAGCCCCTCTCGAGCCTGTTGCACAGGAACACGAGGAGTCCATTCAGCCCCTCTCAAGCCTGTTACACAGGAACAGGAGTAGGCCATTCAGCCCCACTTGAGGCTGTTGCACAGGAACAGGAGGAGGCCATTCAGCCCCTCTCGAGCCTGTTACACAGGAACAGGAGGAGGCCATTCAGCCCCTCTCGAGCCTGTTACACAGGAACAGGAGGAGGCCATTCAGCCCCTCTCGAGCCTGTTACACAGGAACAGGAGGAGGCCATTCAGCCCCTCTCGAGCCTGTTACACAGGAACAGGAGGAGGCCATTCAGCCCCTCTCGAGCCTGTTACACAGGAACAGGAGGAGGCCATTCAGCCCCTCTCGAGCCTGTTACACAGGAACAGGAGGAGGCCATTCAGCCCCTCTCGAGCCTGTTACACAGGAACAGGAGGAGGCCATTCAGCCCCTCTCGAGCCTGTTACACAGGAACAGGAGGAGGCCATTCCTCCCTCTCGAGCCTGTTACACAGGAACAGGAGGAGGCCATTCAGCCCCTCTCGAGCCTGTTACACAGGAACAGGAGGAGGCCATTCAGCCCCTCTCGAGCCTGTTACACAGGAACAGGAGGAGGCCATTCAGCCCCTCTCGAGCCTGTTACACAGGAACAGGAGGAGGTCCATTCAGCCCATCTCGAGCCTGTTACACAGGAACAGGAGGAGGCCATTCAGCCCCTCTTTATTCTAACACAGGAACAGGAGGAGGCCATTCAGCCCCTCTCGAGCCTGTTACACAGGAACAGGAGGAGTCCCATTCAGCCCCTCTCGAGCCTGTTACACAGGAACAGGAGGAGCCCATTCAGCCCCTCTCGAGCCTGTTACACAGGAACAGGAGGAGGCCATTCAGCCCCTCTCGAGCAAGTAAGGCAGGAACAGGAGGAGGCCCATTCAGCCCCTCTCGAGCATGTTACACAGGAACAGGAGGAGGCCATTCAGCCCCTCTCGAGCCTGTTACACAGGAACAGGAGGAGGCCATTCAGCCCCTCTCGAGCCTGTTACACAGGAACAGGAGGAGGCCATTCAGCCCCTCTTGAGCCTTTTACAGAGGAACAGGAGGAGGCCATTCAGCCCCTCTCGAGCCTGTTACACAGGAACAGGAGGAGGCCATTCAGCCCCTCTCGAGCCTTTTACAGAGGAACAGGAGGAGGCCATTCAGCCCCTCTAGAGTCTGTTACAGAGGAACAGGAGGAGGCCATTCAGCCCCTCTCGAGCCTGTTAAACAGGAACAGGAGGATCCCATTCAGCACCTCTCGAGCCTGTTACACAGGAACAGGAGGAGGCCATTCAGCCCCTCTCGAGCCTGTTACACAGGAACAGGAGGAGGCCATTCAGCCCCTCTCGAGCCTGTTACACAGGAACAGGAGGAGGCCATTCAGCCCCTCTCGAGCCTGTTACACAGGAACAGGAGGAGGCCCATTCAGCCCCTCTCGAGGCTGTTACACAGGAACAGGAGGAGGCCCATTCAGCCCCTCTCGAGCCTGTTACACAGGAACAGGAGGAGGCCATTCAGCCCCTCTTGAGCCTGTTACACAGGAACAGGAGGAGGCCATTCAGCCCCTCTCGAGCCTGTTACACAGGAACAGGAGGAGGCCATTCAGCCCCTCTCGAGCCTGTTAGACAGGAACAGGAGGAGGCCCATTCAGCCCCTCTCGATCCTGTTACACAAGAAAAGGAGGAGGCCATTCAGCCCCTCTCAAGCCTGTTACAGAGGAACAGGAGGAGGCCCATTTAGCCCCTCTCGAGCCTGTTACACAGGAACAGGAGGAGTCCATTCAGCCCCTCTCGAGCATGTTACACAGGAACAGGAGGAGGCCCATTCAGCCACTCTCGAGCCTGTTACACAGAAGCAGGAGGATCACATTCAGCCCCTCTCGAGCCTGTTACACAGGAACAGGAGGAGGCCATTCAGCCCCTCTCGAGCCTGTTACACAGGAACAGGAGGAGGCCATTCAGCCCCTCTCGAGCCTGTTAAACAGGAACAAAAGGAGGCCATTCAGCCCTTCTCGAGCCAGTTACACAGGAACAGGAGGAGGCCCATTCAGCCCCTCTCGAGCCTGTTACACAGGAACAGGAGGAGGCCATTCAGCCCCTCTCGAGCCTGTTACACAGGAACAGGAGGAGGCCATTCAGCCCCTCTCGAGCCTGTTACACAGGAACAGGAGGAGGTCCATTCAGCCCCTCTCGAGCCTGTTACACAGGAACAGGAGGAGGCCATTCAGCCCGTCTCGAGCCTGTTACACAGGAACAGGAGGAGGCCATTCAGCCCCTCTCGAGCCTGTTACACAGGAACAGGAGGAGGCCATTCATCCCCTCTCAAGTCTGTTGCACAGGAACAGGAGGAGGCCCATTCAGCCCCTCTCGAGCCTGTTACACAGGAACAGGAGGAGGCCATTCAGCCCCTCTCGAGCCTGTTACACAGGAACAGGAGGAGGCCCATTCAGCCCCTCTCGAGCCTGTTACACAGGAACAGGAGGAGGCCATTCAGCCCCTCTCGATCCTGTTACACAGGAACAGGAGGAGGCCATTCAGCCCCTCTCGAGCCTGTTACACAGGAACAGGAGGAGGCCCATTCAGCCCCTCTCGAGCCTGTTACAGAGGAACAGGAGGATCCCATTCAGCCCCTCTCGAGCCTGTTAGACAGGAACAGGAGGAGGCCATTCAGCCCCTCTCGATCCTGTTACACATGAAAAGGAGGAGGCCATTCAGCCCCTCTCAATCCTGTTACACAGGAACAGGAGGAGGCCATTCAGCCCCTCTCGAGCCTGTAACACAGGAACAGGAGGAGGCCCATTCAGCCCCTCTCGAGGCTGTTACAGAGGAACAGGAGGAGGCCATTCAGCCCCTCTCGAGCCTGTTACAAAGGAACAGGAGGAGGTCCCTTCAGCCCCTCTCGAGCCTGTTAGACAGGAACAGGAGGAGGCTATTCTGCCCCTCTCGAGCCTGTTGCACAGGAACACGAGGAGGCCCATTCAGCCCCGTCAAGCCTGTTACATATGAAAGGGAGGAGGCCATTCAGCCCCTCTCGATCCTGTTACACAGGAAAAGGAGGAGGCCATTCAGCCCATCTCAAGCCTGTTACACAGGAACAGGAGGAGGCCATTCAGCCCCTCTTGAGCCTGTTACACAGGAACAGGAGGAGGCCATTCAGCCCCTCTCGAGCCTGAATCACAGGAACAGGAGAGGCCATTCAGCCCCTCTCGAGCCTGTTACACAGGATCAGGAGAGGCCATTCAGCCCCTCTTGAGCCTGTTACACAGGAACAGGAGGAGGCCATTCAGCCCCTCTCGAGCCTGTTACACAGGAACAGGAGGAGGCCATTCAGCCCCTCTCGAGCCTGTTACACAGGAACAGGAGGAGGCCATTCAGCCCCTCTCGAGCCTGTTACACAGGAACAGGAGGAGGCCATTCAGCCCCTCTCGAGCCTGTTACACAGGAACAGGAGGAGGCCATTCAGCCCCTCTCGGGCCTGTTGCACAGGAACAGGAGGAGTCCATTCAGCCCCTCTCGAGCCTGTTACACAGGAACAGGAGGAGTCCATTCAGCCCCTCTCGAACCTGTTGCACAGGAACAGGAGGAGGCCCACTGAGCCCCTCTCGAGCCTGTTACAGAGGAACAGGAATATGCCATTCAGCCCTTCTCGAGCCTGTTGCACAGGAACAGGAGGAGGCCCATTCAGCCCCTCTCGAGCCTGTTACAGAGGAACAGGAGGAGGCCATTCAGCCCCTCTCAAGCCTGTTACAGAGGAACAGGAGGAGGCCATTCAGCCCCTCTCGAGCCTGTTACACAGGAACAGGAGGAGTCCATTCAGCCCATCTCGAGCCTGTTACACAGGAACAGGAGGAGGACATTCAGCCCCTCTCGAGCCTGTTACAAAGGAACAGGACGAGGCCATTCTGCCCCTCTCGATTCTGTTACACAGGAACAGGAGGAGGCCATTCAGCCCCTCTCGATCCTGTTACACAGGAACAGGAGAAGGCCATTCAGCCCGTCTCAAGCCTGTTACACAGGAGCAAAAGGATGACCATTCAGACCCTCTTGAACCTGTTACTCAAGAACAGGAGGAGACCGTTCAGCCCCTCTCGATCCTGCTACACAGGAACAGGAGTAGGCCCATTCAGTCCCTCTTGTACCTGTTACTCAGGAACAGGAGGAGACCATTCAGCCCCTCTCGAGCCTGTTACACAGGAACAGGAGGAGTCCCATTCAGCCCTTATCGAACCTGTAACAAAGGAACAAGAGGAGGCCCATTCTGCCACTCTCGAACCTGTTACACTGGAACAGTAGGAGGCCATTCAGCCCTTCTCGAGCCTGTTACTCAGGAACATTAAGAGGCCCATTCAGCCCCTCTCGAGCCTGTTACAGAGGAACAGGAGGAGGCCATTCAGCCCCTCTCGAGCAAGTTAAACAGGAACAGGAGGAGGCCCTTTCAGCCCCTCTCGAGCCTGTTACACAGGAACAGGAGAAGGCCATTCAGCACCTCTCGAGCCTGTTGCACAGGAAATGAGGAGGTCCATTCATCCCCTCTCGAGCCTGTTACACAGGAACAGGAGGAGGTCCATTCAGCCCATCTCGAAACTGTTGCCAGGAACAGGAGGAGGCCATTCAGCCCCTCTGTAGCCTGTAACACTGGAACAGGAGGAGCCCATTCAGCCCCTCTCGAGCCTGTTACACAGGAACAGGAGGTGGCCATTCAGCCCCTCTCGAGCCTGTTACACAGTAACAGGAGGTGGCCATTCAGCCCTTGTCGAGCCTGTTACTCAGGAACATAAAGAGGCCCATTCAGCCCCTCTCGAGCCTGTTGCACAGGAACAGGAGGAGGCCATTCAGCCCCTCTCGAGCAAATTAGTCAGGAACAGCAGGAGGCCCATTCAGCCCCTCTCGAGCATGTTGCACAGGAACAGGAGGAGGCCATTCAGCCCCTCTCGAACCTGCTGCACAGGAACAGGAGGAGGCCATTCAGCCCCTCTCGAACCTGCTGCACAGGAACAGGAGGAGGCCATTCAGCCCCTCTCGAGCCTGTTACACAGGAACTGGTAGAGGGCCATTCAGCCCATCTCGATCCTGTTACACAGGAACAGGAGGAGGCCATTCAGCCCCTCTCGAGCCTGTTACACAGGAACAGGAGGAGGCCCATTCAGCCCCTCTCGAGGCTGTTACACAGGAACAGGAGGATGCCATTCAGCCCCTCTCGAGCCTGTTACACAGGAACAGGAGGAGGCCATTCAGCCCCTCTCGAGCCTGTTAAGCAGGAACAGGAGGAGGCCATTCAGCCCCTCTCGAGCCTGTTACACAGGAACAGGAGGAGGCCATTCAGCCCCTCTCGAGCCTGTTACACAGGAACAGGAGGAGGCCCATTCAGCCCCTCTCGAGCCTGTTACACAGGAACAGGAGGAGGCCATTCAGCCCCTCTCGAGCCTGTTACACAGGAACAGGAGGAGGCCCATTCAGCCCCTCTCGAGCCTGTTACACAGGAACAGGAGGAGGCCATTCAGCCCCTCTCGAGCCTGTTACACAGGAACAGGAGGAGGCCATTCAGCCCCTCTCGAGCCTGTTACACAGGAACAGGAGGAGGTCCATTCAGCCCCTCTCGAGCCTGTAACAGAGGAACAGGAGGAGACCATTCAGCCCCTCTCGAGCCTGTTACTAAGGAACAGGAGGAGGTCCATTCAGCCCCTCTCGAGCCTGTAACAGAGGAACAGGAGGAGACCATTCAGCCCCTCTCAAGCCTTTTACACAGGAACAGGAGGAGGCCCATTCAGCCCCTCTCGAGCCTGTTACTAAGGAACAGGAGGAGGTCCATTCAGCCCCTCTCGAGCCTGTAACAGAGGAACAGGAGGAGACCATTCAGCCCCTCTCAAGCCTTTTACACAGGAACAGAAAGAGGCCCATTCAGCCCCTCTCGAGCCTGTTACTAAGGAACAGGAGGAGGTCCATTCAGCCCCTCTCGAGCCTGTTAGAGAGGAACAGGAGGAGGCCATTCAGCCCGTCTCGAGCCTGTTACACAGGAGCAAAAGGATGACCATTCAGCCCCTCTCGAACCTGTTGCACAGGAACAGGAGGAGGCCATTCAGCCCCTCTCGAGGCTGTTACAGAGGAACAGGAGGATGCCATTCAGCCCCTCTCGAGCCTGTTACAGAGGAACAGGAGGAGGCCATTCAGCCCCTCTCGAGCAAGTTAGACAGGAACAGGAGGAGGCCCATTCAGCCCCTCTCGAGCATGTTACACAGGAACAGGAGGAGGCCATTCAGCCCCTCTCGAGCCTGTTACACAGGAACAGGATGAGGCCCATTCAGCCCCTCTCGAGCCTGTTACAGAGGAACAGGAGGAGGCCATTCAGCCCCTCTCGAGCCTGTTACACAGGAACAGGAGGAGGGCCATTCAGTCCCTCTCGAGCCTGCTACACAGGAACAGGAAGAGGCCATTCAGCCCCTATCAAGCCTGTTACATAGGAACAGGAGGAGGCCATTAGCCCCCCTCGAGCCTTTTGCTCAGGAACAGGAAGAGGCCATTCAGCCCATCTCGAGCCTTTTACACAGGAACAGGAGGAGGCCCATTCAGCCCCTCTTGAGCCTGTTACACAGGAACAGGAGGAGGACATTCAGCCAAACTTGAGGCTGTTACACAGGAACAGGAACTTCCCTTTCAGCTCCTCTCGAGCCTGTTACACAGGAACAGGAGGAGGCCATTCAGCCCCTCTTGAGCCTGTTACACAGGAACAGAAAGAGGCCCATTCAGCCCCTCTTGAGCCTGTTACAAAGGAACAGGAGGAGGACCATTCAGCCCCTCTCGAGTCTCTTAGACAGGAACAGGAGGATGCCATTCTGCCCCTCTCGATCTTGTTAAACAGGAAAAGGAGGAGGCCATTCAGCCTGTCTCAAGCCTGTTACACAGGAGCAAAAGGATGACCATTCAGCCCCTCTCGATCCTGTTACACAGGAACAGGAGTAGGCCCATTCAGTCCCTCTTGTACCTGTTACACAGGAACAGGAGGAGGCCATTCAGCCCCTCTCGAGCCTGTTACACAGGAACTGGTAGAGGGCCATTCAGCCCCTCTCGAGCCTGTTGCACAGGAACAGGAGGATGTCCATTCAGCCCCTCTCGATCCTGTTACACAGGAACAGGAGGAGGCCATTCAGACCCTCTCGAGCCTGTTACACTGGAACCGGAGGAGGCCCATTCAGCCCCTCTCGAGGCTGTTACACAGGAACAGGAAGAGGCCATTCAGCCCCTTTCGATCAAGTAAGGCAGGTACATGAGGAGGGCCATTCAGCCCCTCTCGAGCATGTTACACAGATCTGGAGGAGGCCATTCAGCCCCTCTCGAGCCTGTTGCACAGGAACAGGAGGAGGCCCATTCAGCCCCTCTCGAGCCTGTAACAGAGGAACAGGAGGAGACCATTCAGCCCCTCTCGAGCCTGTTACTAAGGAACAGGAGGAGGTCCATTCAGCCCCTCTCGAGCCTGTTAGAGAGGAACAGGAGGAGGCCATTCAGCCCGTCTCGAGCCTGTAACAGAGGAACAGGAGGAGACCATTCAGCCCGTCCCGAGCCTGTTACTAAGGAACAGGAGGAGGTCCATTCAGCCCCTCTCGAGCCTGTAACAGAGGAACAGGAGGAGACCATTCAGCCCCTCTCGAGCCTGTTACTAAGGAACAGGAGGAGGTCCATTCAGCCCCTCTCGAGCCTGTAACAGAGGAACAGGAGGAGACCATTCAGCCCCTCTCAAGCCTTTTACACAGGAACAGAAAGAGGCCCATTCAGCCCCTCTCGAGCCTGTTACTAAGGAACAGGATGAGGTCCATTCAGCCCCTCTCGAGCCTGTTAGAGAGGAACAGGAGGAGGCCATTCAGCCCGTCTCGAGCCTGTTACTCAGGAGCAAAAGGATGACCATTCAGCCCCTCTCGAACCTGTTACACTGGAACAGGAGGAGGCCATTCAGCCACTCTCGAGGCTGTTACAGAGGAACAGGAATAAGCCATTCAGCCCCTCTCGAGCATGTTACAGAGGAACAGGAGGAGGCCATTCAGCCCCTCTCGAGCAAGTTATACTGGAACAGGAGGAGGCAAATTCAGCCCCTCTCGAGCATGTTTCACAGGAACAGGAGGAGGCCATTCAGCCCATCTCGAGCCTGTTGCACAGGAACAGGATGAGGACCATTCAGCCCCTCTCGAGCCTGTTACACAGGAACAGGAGGAGGTCCATTCAGCCCATCTCGAGACTGTTGCCAGGACCAGGAGGAGGCCATTCAGCCCCTCTTTAGCCTGTTACATAGGAACAGGAGGAGGCCCATTCAGCCCCTCTCGAGCCTATTACACAGGAACAGGAGGAGGCCATTCAGCCCATCTCGAGCCTTTTGCAGAGGTTCAAGAGGTGGCCCATTCAGCCCCTCTTGAGCCTGTTACACAGGAACAGGAGGAGGACATTCAGCCAAACTTGAGGCTGTTACACAGGAACAGGAACTTCCCTTTCAGCTCCTCTCGAGCCTGTTACACAGGAACAGGAGGAGGCCATTCAGCCCCTCTTGAGCCTGTTACACAGGAACAGAAAGAGGCCCATTCAGCCCCTCTTGAGCCTGTTACAAAGGAACAGGAGGAGGACCATTCAGCCCCTCTCGAGTCTCTTAGACAGGAACAGGAGGATGCCATTCTGCCCCTCTCGATCCTGTTACAAAGGAACAGGAGGAGGCCATTCAGCCCCTCTCGAGCCCGTTGAACAGGAGCAAAGGATGACTATTCAGCCCCTCTCGATCCTGTTACACGGGAACAGGAGTAGGCCCATTCAGTCCCTCTTGTACCTGTTACTCAGGAACAGGAGGAGGACCATTCAGCCCCTCTCGAACCTGTAACAAAGGAACAGGAGGAGGCCCATTCTGCCACTCTCGAAACTGTGACACTGGAACAGTAGGAGGCCATTCAGCCCTTCTCGAGCCTGTTACTCAGGAACATTAAGAGGCCCATTCAGCCCCTCTCGAGCCTGTTACAGAGGAACAGGAGGAGGCCATTCAGCCCCTTTCGAGCAAGTTAAACAGGAACAGGAGGAGGCCATTACAGCCCCTCTCGAGCCTGTTACACAGGAACAGGAGGAGGCCATTCAGCCCCTCTCGAGCCTGTTGCACAGGAAATGAGGAGGCCCATTCATCCCCCCTCAAGCCTGTTACACAGGAACAGGAGGAGGCCCAGTGATCCCCTCTCGGGCCTGTTACACTGGAACAAGAGGAGCCCATTCAGCCCCTCTCGAGCCTGTTACACAGGAACAGGAGGAGGCCCCATTCAGCCCCTCTCGAGCCTGTTACACAGGAACAGGAGGAGACCCATTCAGCCCCTCTCGAACCTGTTACAACGGATCTGGTAGAGGGCCATTCAGCCCCTCTCGAGCCTGTTGCACAGGAACAGGAGGAGGCCATTCAGCCCCTTTCGAGCAAGTTAAACAGGAACAGGAGGAGGCCATTACAGCCCCTCTCGAGCCTGTTACACAGGAACAGGAGGAGGCCATTCAGCCCCTCTCGAGCCTGTAACACAGGAACAGGAGGAGGCCCATTCAGCATCTCTCGAACCTGTTACAGAGGAACAGGAGGAGGCCATTCAGCCCCTTTCGAGCAAGTTAAACAGGAACAGGAGGAGGCCCTTTCAGCCCCTCTCGAGCCTGTTACAGAGGAACAGGAGGAGGCCATTCAGCCCCTCTCGAGCCTGTTGCACAGGAAATGAGGAGGTCCATTCATCCCCTCTCGAGCCTGTTACAGAGGAACAGGAGGAGGCCCATTCAGCCCCTCTCGAGCCTGTTACACAGGAACAGGAGAATCCCATTCAGCCCCTCTCGAGCCTGTTACACAGGAACAGGAGGAGGCCATTCAGCCCCTCTCGAGCCTGTTGCACAGGAACAGGAGGAGGCCATTCAGTCCCTCTAGATCCTGTTACACAGGAACAGGAGGAGGCCATTCAGCCCCTCTCGAGCCTGTTGCACAGGAACAGGAGGAGGCCATTCAGCCCCTCTCGAGCCTGTTGCACAGGAACAGGAGGAGACCATTCAGCCCTTCTCAAGCCTTTTACACAGGAACAGAAAGAGGCCCATTCAGCCCCTCTCGAGCCTGTTACTAAGGAACAGGAGGAGGCCATTCAGCCCCTCTCGAGCCTGTTAGACAGGAACAGGAGGAGGCCATTCAGCCCGTCTCAAGCCTGTAACACAGGAACAGGAGGACGCCCATTCAGCCCCTCTCGAGCATGTTGCACAGGAACAGGAGAAGTCCATTCAGCCCCTCTCGAACCTGTTACACAGGAACAGGAGGAGGCCATTCAGCCCATCTCTAGCCTGTTACACAGGAACAGGAGGAGGCCATTCAGCCCCTCTTGAGCCTGTTACACAGGAACAGGAGGAGTCCCATTCAGCCCCTCTCGAGCCTGTTACACAGGAACAGGAGGAGGCCATTCAGCCCCTCTCGAGCCTGTTACACAGGAACAGGAGGAGGCCATTCAGCCCCTCTCGAGCCTGTTACACAGGAACAGGAGGAGGCCCATTCAGCCCCTCTCGAGCCTGTTACGCAGGAAAAGGAGGAGGCCATTCAGCCCTTCTCGAGCCTGTTACACAGGAACAGGAGGAGGCCATTCAGCCCCTCTCGAGCAAGTAAGGCAGGAACATGAGGAGGCCCATTCAGTCCCTCTCGAGCATGTTACACAGATCTGGAGGAGGCCATTCAGCCCCTCTCGAGCCTGTTGCACAGGAACAGGAGGAGGCCCATTCAGCCCCTCTCGAGCCTTTTACAGAGGAACAGAAGGAGGCCAATTCAGCCCCTCTCGAGCCTGTTACAAAGGAACAGGAGGAGGTCCATTCAGCCCATCTCGAGACTGTTGCCAGGAACAGGAGGAGGCCATTCAGCCCCTCTTTAGCCTGTTACCTAGGAACAGGAGGAGGCCCATTCAGCCCCTCTCGAGCCTATTACACAGGAACAGGAAAATTTCATTCAGTCCCTCTCGAGCCTGTTGCACAGGAACAGGAGGAGTCCATTCAGCCCCTCTCGAGCCTTTTGCAGAGGTTCAAGAGGTGGCCCATTCAGCCCCTCTTGAGCCTGTTACACAGGAACAGGAGGAGGACCATTCAGCCCCTCTCGAGCCTCTTAGACAGGAACAGGAGGATGCCATTCTGCCCCTCTCGATCCTGTTAAACAGGAAAAGGAGGAGGCCATTCAGCCTGTCTCAAGACTGTTACACAGGAGCAAAAGGATGACCATTCAGCCCCTCTCGATCCTGTTACACAGGAACAGGAGGAGGCCCATTCAGTCCCTCTTGTACCTGTTACTCAGGAACAGGAGGAGACCATTCAGCACCTCTCGAACCTGTTACACAGGAACAGGAGGAGTCCCATTCAGCCCTTATCGAACCTGTAACAAAGGAACAGGAGGAGGCCCATTCTGCCACTCTCGAAACTGTTACAGAGGAACAGGAGGAGGCCATTCAGCCCCTTTCGAGCAAGTTAAACAGGAACAGGAGGAGGCCATTTCAGCCCCTCTCGAGCCTGTTGCACAGGAACAGGAGGAGGCCATTCAGCCCCTCTCGAGCCTGTTGCACAGGAAATGAGGAGGTCCATTCATCCCCTCTCGAGCCTGTTACAGAGGAACAGGAGGAGGCCATTCAGCCCCTCTCGAGCCTGTTACACAGGAACAGAAAGAGGCCCATTCAGCCCCTCTCGGGCCTGTTACAGAGGAACAGGAGGAGGCCATTCAGCCCCTTTCGAGCAAGTTAAACAGGAACAGGAGGAGGCCATTTCAGCCCCTCTCGAGCCTGTTGCACAGGAACAGGAGGAGGCCATTCAGCCCCTCTCGAGCCTGTTGCACAGGAAATGAGGAGGTCCATTCATCCCCTCTCGAGCCTGTTACAGAGGAACAGGAGGAGGCCATTCAGCCCCTCTCGAGCCTGTTACACAGGAACAGAAAGAGGCCCATTCAGCCCCTCTTGAGCCTCTTACAAAGGAACAGGAGGAGGACCATTCAGCCCCGCTCGAGTCTCTGAGACAGGAACAGGAGGATGCCATTCTGCCCGTCTCGATCCTGTTAAACAGGAAAAGGAGGAGGCCATTCAGCCTGTCTCAAGCCAGTTACACAGGGGCAAAAGGATGACCATTCAGCCCCTCTCGATCCTGTTACAGAGGAACAGGAGGAGGCCCATTCAGTCCCTCTTGTACCTGTTACTCAGGAACAGGAGGAGACCATTCAGCCCCTCTCGAACCTGTTGCACAGGAACAGGAGAATCCCATTCAGCCCCTCTCGAGACTGTTACATAGGAACAGGAGGAGGCCATTCAGCCCCTCTCGAGCCTGTTACACAGGAACAGGATGAGGCCCATTCATCCCCTCTCAAGCCTGTTACAGAGGAACAGGAGGAGGCCATTCAGCCTCTCTCGAGCCTGTTACACAGGAACAGGAGGAGGCCCATTGATCCCCTCTCGGGCCTGTTACAAAGGAACAGGAGGAGGTCCATTCAGCCCCTCTCGAAACTGTTGCCAGGAACAGGAGGAGGCCATTCAGCCCCTCTTTAGCCTGTTACACTGGAACAAGAGGAGCCCATTCAGCCTCTCTCGAACCTGTTACAACGGATCTGGTAGAGGGCCACTCAGCCCCTCTCGAGCCTGTTGCACAGGAACAGGAGGAGGCCAATTCAGCCCCACGCGAGCCTGTTGCACAGGAAAAGGAGGAGGCCCATTCAGACCCTCTCGAGCCTATTACACAGGAAAAGGAGGAGGCCCATTCAGCCCCACGCGAGCCTGTTACACAGGAATAGGAGGAGGCCATTCAGCCCCTCTCGAGCCTGTTACACAGGAACTGGTAGAGGGCCATTCAGCCCCTCTCGAGCCTGTTGCACAGGAACAGGAGGAGGTCCATTCAGCCCCTCTCGATCCTGTTACACAGGAACAGGAGGAGGCCATTCAGACCCTCTCGAGCCTGTTACACTGGAACCGGAGGAGGCCCATTCAGCCCCTCTCGAGGCTGTTACAGAGGAACAGGAATACGCCATTCAGCCCTTCTCGAGCCTGTTACACAGGAACAGGAAGAGGCCATTCAGCCCCTTTCGATCAAGTAAGGCAGGTACATGAGGAGGGCCATTCAGCCCCTCTCGAGCATGTTACACAGATCTGGAGGAGGCCATTCAGCCCCTCTCGAGCCTGTTGCACAGGAACAGGAGGAGGCCCATTCAGCCCCTCTCGAGCCTGTAACAGAGGAACAGGAGGAGACCATTCAGCCCCTCTCGAGCCTGTTACTAAGGAACAGGAGGAGGTCCATTCAGCCCCTCTCGAGCCTGTTAGAGAGGAACAGGAGGAGGCCATTCAGCCCGTCTCGAGCCTGTAACAGAGGAACAGGAGGAGACCATTCAGCCCGTCTCGAGCCTGTTACTAAGGAACAGGAGGAGGTCCATTCAGCCCCTCTCGAGCCTGTAACAGAGGAACAGGAGGAGACCATTCAGCCCCTCTCAAGCCTTTTACACAGGAACAGAAAGAGGCCCATTCAGCCCCTCTCGAGCCTGTTACTAAGGAACAGGAGGAGGTCCATTCAGCCCCTCTCGAGCCTGTTAGAGAGGAACAGGAGGAGGCTATTCAGCCCGTCTCGAGCCTGTTACACAGGAGCAAAAGGATGACCATTCAGCCCCTCTCGAACCTGTTACACTGGAACAGGAGGAGGCCATTCAGCCACTCTCGAGGCTGTTACAGAGGAACAGGAATAAGCCATTCAGCCCCTCTCGAGCATGTTACAGAGGAACAGGAGGAGGCCATTCAGCCCCTCTCGAGCAAGTTATACTGGAACAGGAGGAGGCAAATTCAGCCCCTCTCGAGCATGTTTCACAGGAACAGGAGGAGGCCATTCAGCCCATCTCGAGCCTGTTGCACAGGAACAGGATGAGGCCCATTCAGCCCCTCTCGAGCCTGTTACAGAGGAACAGAAGGACGCCATTCAAGCCCCCTCGAGCCTGTTACACAGGAACAGGAGGAGGTCCATTCAGCCCATCTCGAGACTGTTGCCAGGACCAGGAGGAGGCCATTCAGCCCCTCTTTAGCCTGTTACATAGGAACAGGAGGAGGCCCATTCAGCCCCTCTCGAGCCTATTACACAGGAACAGGAGGAGGCCATTCAGCCCATCTCGAGCCTTTTGCAGAGGTTCAAGAGGTGGCCCATTCAGCCCCTCTTGAGCCTGTTACACAGGAACAGGAGGAGGACATTCAGCCAAACTTGAGGCTGTTACACAGGAACAGGAACTTCCCTTTCAGCTCCTCTCGAGCCTGTTACACAGGAACAGGAGGAGGCCATTCAGCCCCTCTTGAGCCTGTTACACAGGAACAGAAAGAGGCCCATTCAGCCCCTCTTGAGCCTGTTACAAAGGAACAGGAGGAGGACCATTCAGCCCCTCTCGAGTCTCTTAGACAGGAACAGGAGGATGCCATTCTGCCCCTCTCGATCCTGTTAAACAGGAAAAGGAGGAGGCCATTCAGCCTGTCTCAAGCCTGTTACACAGGAGCAAAAGGATGACCATTCAGCCCCTCTCGATCCTGTTACACAGGAACAGGAGTAGGCCCATTCAGTCCCTCTTGTACCTGTTACTCAGGAACAGGAGGAGGTCCATTCAGCCACTCTCGAAACTGTTACACTGGAACAGGAGGAGGCCATTCAGCCCTTCTCGAGCCTGTTACACTGGAACCGGAGGAGGCCCATTCAGCCACTCTCGAGGCTGTTACAGAGGAACAGGAGGAGGCCATTCAGCCCCTCTCGAGCAAGTTAGACAGGAACAGGAGGAGGCCCATTCAGCCCCTCTCGAGCATGTTACACAGGAACAGGAGGAGTCCATTCAGCCCCTCTTGAGCCTGTTGCACAGGAACAGGAGGAAGCCCATTCAGCCCCTCTCAAGACTGTTACAGACGAACAGGGGGAGGCCCATTCAGCCCCTCTCGAGCATGTTACACAGGAACAGGAGGATCCCATTCAGCCCCTCTCGAGCCTTTTACACAGGAACAGGAGGAGGCCCCATTCAGCCCCTCTCGAGCGTGTTACACAGGAACAGGAGGAGCCTCATTCTGCCCCTCTCGAACCTGTTACACAGGAACAGGAGGAGGACCATTCAGCCCCTCTCGAGCCTGTTACACAGGAACAGGAGGAGGCCCCATTCAGCCCCTCTCGAGCCTGTTACACAGGAACAGGAGAATCCCATTCAGCCCCTCTCGAACCTGTTACAACGGATCTGGTAGAGGGCCATTCAGCCCCTCTCGAGCCTGTTGCACAGGAACAGGAGGAGGCCATTCAGCCCCTTTCGAGCAAGTTAAACAGGAACAGGAGGAGGCCATTACAGCCCCTCTCGAGCCTGTTACACAGGAACAGGAGGAGGCCATTCAGCCCCTCTCGAGCCTGTAACACAGGAACAGGAGGAGGCCCATTCAGCATCTCTCGAACCTGTTACAGAGGAACAGGAGGAGGCCATTCAGCCCCTTTCGAGCAAGTTAAACAGGAACAGGAGGAGGCCCTTTCAGCCCCTCTCGAGCCTGTTACAGAGGAACAGGAGGAGGCCATTCAGCCCCTCTCGAGCCTGTTGCACAGGAAATGAGGAGGTCCATTCATCTCCTCTCGAGCCTGTTACAGAGGAACAGGAGGAGGCCATTCAGCCTCTCTCGAGCCTGTTACACAGGAACAGGAGGAGGCCCATTCAGCCCCTCTCGAGCCTGTTACACAGGAACAGGAGAATCCCATTCAGCCCCTCTCGAGCCTGTTACACAGGAACAGGAGGAGGCCATTCAGCCCCTCTCGAGCCTGTTGCACAGGAACAGGAGGAGGCCATTCAGTCCCTCTAGATCCTGTTACACAGGAACAGGAGGAGGCCATTCAGCCCCTCTCGAGCCTGTTGCACAGGAACAGGAGGAGGCCCATTCAGCCCCTCTCGAGCCTGTAACAGAGGAACAGGAGGAGACCATTCAGCCCTTCTCAAGCCTTTTACACAGGAACAGAAAGAGGCCCATTCAGCCCCTATCGAGCCTGTTACTAAGGAACAGGAGGAGGTCCATTCAGCCCCTCTAGAGCCTGTTAGACAGGAACAGGAGGAGGCCATTCAGACCATCTCAAGCCTGTAAAACAGGAACAGGAGGAGGCCATTCAGCCCCTCTCGAGCAAGTTAGAATGGAACAGGAGGAGTCCATTCAGCCCCTCTCGAACCTGTTGCACAGGAACAGGAGGAGTCCATTCAGCCCCTCTCGATCCTGTTACACAGGAACAGGAGGAGGCCCTTTCATCCCCTCTTGAACCTGTTACACAGGAACAGGAGGAGGCCCTTTCATCCCCTCTCGAACCTGTTACACAGGAACAGGAGGAGGCCATTCAGCCCCTCTCGAGCCTGTTACACAGGAACAGGAGGAGGACATTCAGCCCTTCTCGAGCCTGTTACACTGGAACCGGAGGAGGCCCATTCAGCCCCTCTCGAGCCCTGTTACAAGGAACAGGAGTAGGCCATTCAGCCCTTCTCGAGCCTGTTACACAGGAACAGGAGGAGGCCATTCAGCCCCTCTCGAGCAGTAAGCAGGAACATGAGGAGGCCATTCAGTCCCTCTCGAGCCTGTTACACAGATCTGGAGGAGGCCATTCAGCCCATCTCGAGACTGTTGCCAGGAACAGGAGGAGGCCATTCAGCCCCTCTTAGCCTGTTACCTAGGAACAGGAGGAGGCCCATTCAGCCCCTCTCGAGCCTATTACACAGGAACAGGAAAATTTCATTCAGTCCCCTCTCGAGCCTGTTGCACAGGAACAGGAGGAGGCCCCATTCAGCCCCTCTCGAGCCTGTTACACAGGAACAGGAGAATCCCATTCAGCCCCTCTCGAACCTGTTACAACGGATCTGGTAGAGGGCCATTCAGCCCCTCTCGAGCCTGTTGCACAGGAACAGGAGGAGGCCATTCAGCCCCTTTCGAGCAAGTTAAACAGGAACAGGAGGAGGCCATTACAGCCCCTCTCGAGCCTGTTACACAGGAACAGGAGGAGGCCATTCAGCCCCTCTCGAGCCTGTAACACAGGAACAGGAGGAGGCCCATTCAGCATCTCTCGAACCTGTTACAGAGGAACAGGAGGAGGCCATTCAGCCCCTTTCGAGCAAGTTAAACAGGAACAGGAGGAGGCCCTTTCAGCCCCTCTCGAGCCTGTTACAGAGGAACAGGAGGAGGCCATTCAGCCCCTCTCGAGCCTGTTGCACAGGAAATGAGGAGGTCCATTCATCCCCTCTCGAGCCTGTTACAGAGGAACAGGAGGAGGCCATTCAGCCTCTCTCGAGCCTGTTACACAGGAACAGGAGGAGGCCCATTCAGCCCCTCTCGAGCCTGTTACACAGGAACAGGAGAATCCCATTCAGCCCCTCTCGAGCCTGTTACACAGGAACAGGAGGAGGCCATTCAGCCCCTCTCGAGCCTGTTGCACAGGAACAGGAGGAGGCCATTCAGTCCCTCTAGATCCTGTTACACAGGAACAGGAGGAGGCCATTCAGCCCCTCTCGAGCCTGTTGCACAGGAACAGGAGGAGGCCCATTCAGCCCCTCTCGAGCCTGTAACAGAGGAACAGGAGGAGACCATTCAGCCCTTCTCAAGCCTTTTACACAGGAACAGAAAGAGGCCCATTCAGCCCCTATCGAGCCTGTTACTAAGGAACAGGAGGAGGTCCATTCAGCCCCTCTAGAGCCTGTTAGACAGGAACAGGAGGAGGCCATTCAGACCATCTCAAGCCTGTAACACAGGAACAGGAGGACGCCCATTCAGACCCTCTCGAGCATGTTGCACAGGAACAGGAGGAGTCCATTCAGCCCCTCTCGAACCTGTTACACAGGAACAGGAGGAGGCCATTCTGACCCTCGCTAGCCTGTTACACAGGAACAGGAGGAGGCCATTCAACCCTCTGGAGCCTGTTACACAGGAACAGGAGGAGTCCCATTCAGCCCTCTCGAACCTGTTACACAGGAACAGGAGGAGGCCATTCAGCCCCTCTCGAGCATGTTACACAGGAACAGGAGGAGGCCATTCAGCAATTCTCGAGCCTGTTACACTGGAACCGGAGAAGGCCCATTCAGCCTCTCTCGAGGCTGTTACAAAGGAACAGGAATAGGCCATTCAGCCCTTCTCGAGCCTGTTACACAGGAACAGGAGGAGGCCATTCAGCCCCTCTCGAGCAAGTAAGGCAGGAACATGAGGAGGCCCATTCAGTCCCTCTCGAGCATGTTACACAGATCTGGAGGAGGCCATTCAGCCCCTCTCGAGCCTGTTGCACAGGAACAGGAGGAGGCCCATTCAGCCCCTCTCGAGCCTGTTACAGAGGAACAGAAGGAGGCCAATTCAGCCCCTCTCGAGCCTGTTACAAAGGAACAGGAGGAGGTCCATTCAGCCCATCTCGAGACTGTTGCCAGGAACAGGAGGAGGCCATTCAGCCCCTCTTTAGCCTGTTACCTAGGAACAGGAGGAGGCCCATTCAGCCCCTCTCGAGCCTATTACACAGGAACAGGAAAATTTCATTCAGTCCCTCTCGAGCCTGTTGCACAGGAACAGGAGGAGTCCATTCAGCCCCTCTCGAGCCTTTTGCAGAGGTTCAAGAGGTGGCCCATTCAGCCCCTCTTGAGCCTGTTACACAGGAACAGGTGGAGGACCATTCAGCCCCTCTCGAGCCTCTTAGACAGGAACAGGAGGATGCCATTCTGCCCCTCTCGATCCTGTTAAACAGGAAAAGGAGGAGGCCATTCAGCCTGTCTCAAGACTGTTACACAGGAGCAAAAGGATGACCATTCAGCCCCTCTCGATCCTGTTACACAGGAACAGGAGGAGGCCCATTCAGTCCCTCTTGTACCTGTTACTCAGGAACAGGAGGAGACCATTCAGCACCTCTCGAACCTGTTACACAGGAACAGGAGGAGTCCCATTCAGCCCTTATCGAATCTGTAACAAAGGAACAGGAGGAGGCCCATTCAGCCCCTCTCGAGCCTGTAACAGAGGAACAGGAGGAGGCCCATTCAGCCCCTCTCGAGCCTGTTACTAAGGAACAGGAGGAGGTCCATTCAGCCCCTCTCGAGCCTGTTAGAGAGGAACAGGAGGAGGCCATTCAGCCCGTCTCGAGCCTGTAACAGAGGAACAGGAGGAGACCATTCAGCCCGTCTCGAGCCTGTTACTAAGGAACAGGAGGAGGTCCATTCAGCCCCTCTCGAGCCTGTAACAGAGGAACAGGAGGAGACCATTCAGCCCCTCTCAAGCCTTTTACACAGGAACAGAAAGAGGCCCATTCAGCCCCTCTCGAGCCTGTTACTAAGGAACAGGAGGAGGTCCATTCAGCCCCTCTCGAGCCTGTTAGAGAGGAACAGGAGGAGGCCATTCAGCCCGTCTCGAGCCTGTTACACAGGAGCAAAAGGATGACCATTCAGCCCCTCTCGAACCTGTTACACTGGAACAGGAGGAGGCCATTCAGCCACTCTCGAGGCTGTTACAGAGGAACAGGAATAAGCCATTCAGCCCCTCTCGAGCATGTTACAGAGGAACAGGAGGAGGCCATTCAGCCCCTCTCGAGCAAGTTATACTGGAACAGGAGGAGGCAAATTCAGCCCCTCTCGAGCATGTTTCACAGGAACAGGAGGAGGCCATTCAGCCCATCTCGAGCCTGTTGCACAGGAACAGGATGAGGCCCATTCAGCCCCTCTCGAGCCTGTTACAGAGGAACAGAAGGACGCCATTCAAGCCCCCTCGAGCCTGTTACACAGGAACAGGAGGAGGTCCATTCAGCCCATCTCGAGACTGTTGCCAGGACCAGGAGGAGGCCATTCAGCCCGTCTTTAGCCTGTTACATAGGAACAGGAGGAGGCCCATTCAGCCCCTCTCGAGTCTATTACACAGGAACAGGAGGAGGCCATTCAGCCCATCTCGAGCCTTTTGCAGAGGTTCAAGAGGTGGCCCATTCAGCCCCTCTTGAGCCTGTTACACAGGAACAGGAGGAGGACATTCAGCCAAACTTGAGGCTGTTACACAGGAACAGGAACTTCCCTTTCAGCTCCTCTCGAGCCTGTTACACAGGAACAGGAGGAGGCCATTCAGCCCCTCTTGAGCCTGTTACACAGGAACAGGAAGAGGCCCATTCAGCCCCCTCTGAGCCTGTTACACAGGAACAGGAGGAGGACCATTCAGCCCCTCTCGAGTCTCTTAGACAGGAACAGGAGGAGCCACTTCTGCCCCTCTCGATCTGTTAAACAGGAACAGGAGGAGGCCATTCAGCCCCTGTCTCAGCCCTGTTACACAGGAGCAAAGGATGACCATTCAGCCCCTCTCGATCCTGTTACACAGGAACAGGAGTAGGCCCATTCAGCCCCTCTCTGTAGCCTGTTACACAGGAACAGGAGGAGACATTCAGCCCCTCTCGAACCTGTAACAAAGGAACAGGAGAGGCCCATTCAGCCCACTCTCGAAGACTGTTACACAGGAACAGTAGGAGGCCATTCAGCCCCTTCTCGAGCCTGTTACACAGGAACATTAAGGAGGCCCATTCAGCCCCTCTCGAGCCTGTTACAGAGGAACAGGAGGAGGCCATTCAGCCCCTTTCGAGCAAGTTAAACAGGAACAGGAGGAGGCCATTACAGCCCCTCTCGAGCCTGTTACACAGGAACAGGAGGAGGCCATTCAGCCCCTCTCGAGCCTGTTGCACAGGAAATGAGGAGGCCCATTCATCCCCTCTCAAGCCTGTTACACAGGAACAGGAGGAGGCCAGTGATCCCCTCTCGGGCCTGTTACAAAGGAACAGGAGGAGGTCCATTCAGCCCATCTCGAAACTGCTGCCAGGAACAGGAGGAGGCCATTCAGCCCCTCTTAGCCTGTTACACTGGAACAAGAGGAGCCCATTCAGCCCCTCTCGAGCCTGTTACACAGGAACAGGAGGAGGCCCCATTCTGCCCCTCTCGAGCCTGTTACACAGGAACAGGAGCATCCCATTCAGCCCCTCTCGAACCTGTTACAACGGATCTGGTAGAGGGCCATTCAGCCCCTCTCGAGCCTGTTGCACAGGAACAGGAGGAGGCCATTCAGCCCCTTTCGAGCAAGTTAAACAGGAACAGGAGGAGGCCATTACAGCCCCTCTCGAGCCTGTTACACAGGAACAGGAGGAGGCCATTCAGCCCCTCTCGAGCCTGTAACACAGGAACAGGAGGAGGCCCATTCAGCATCTCTCGAACCTGTTACAGAGGAACAGGAGGAGGCCATTCAGCCCCTTTCGAGCAAGTTAAACAGGAACAGGAGGAGGCCCTTTCAGCCCTCTCGAGCCTGTTACAGAGGAACAGGAGGAGGCCATTCAGCCCCTCTCGAGCCTGTTGCACAGGAAATGAGGAGGTCCATTCATCTCCTCTCGAGCCTGTTACAGAGGAACAGGAGGAGGCCATTCAGCCTCTCTCGAGCCTGTTACACAGGAACAGGAGGAGGCCCATTCAGCCCCTCTCGAGCCTGTTACACAGGAACAGGAGAATCCCATTCAGCCCCTCTCGAGCCTGTTACACAGGAACAGGAGGAGGCCATTCAGCCCCTCTCGAGCCTGTTGCACAGGAACAGGAGGAGGCCATTCAGTCCCTCTAGATCCTGTTACACAGGAACAGGAGGAGGCCATTCAGCCCCTCTCGAGCCTGTTGCACAGGAACAGGAGGAGGCCCATTCAGCCCCTCTCGAGCCTGTAACAGAGGAACAGGAGGAGACCATTCAGCCCTTCTCAAGCCTTTTACACAGGAACAGAAAGAGGCCCATTCAGCCCCTATCGAGCCTGTTACTAAGGAACAGGAGGAGGTCCATTCAGCCCCTCTAGAGCCTGTTAGACAGGAACAGGAGGAGGCCATTCAGACCATCTCAAGCCTGTAACACAGGAACAGGAGGACGCCCATTCAGACCCTCTCGAGCATGTTGCACAGGAACAGGAGGAGTCCATTCAGCCCCTCTCGAACCTGTTACACAGGAACAGGAGGAGGCCATTCTGACCCTTGCTAGCCTGTTACACAGGAACAGGAGGAGGCCATTCAACCCCTCTGGAGCCTGTTACACAGGAACAGGAGGAGTCCCATTCAGCCCCTCTCGAACCTGTTACACAGGAACAGGAGGAGGCCATTCAGCCCCTCTCGAGCCTGTTACACAGGAACAGGAGGAGGCCATTCAGCCACTCTCGAGCCTGTTACACTTGAACAGGAGGAGGCCCATTCAGACCCTCTCGAGCGTGTTACAGAGGAACAGGAAGAGGCCATTCAGCCCTTCTCGAGCCTGTTACACAGGAACAGGAGGAGGCCATTCAGCCCCTCTCGAGCAAGTAAGGCAGGAACATGAGGAGGCCCATTCAGCCCTCTCGAGCATGTTACACAGGAACTGGAGGAGGCCATTCAGCCCCTCTCGAGCCTGTTACACAGGAACAGGAGGAGGCCATTCAGCCCCTCTTTAGCCTGTTACACAGGAACAGGAGGAGGCCCATTCAGCCCCTCTCGAGCCTGTTACACAGGAACAGGAGAATCCCATTCAGCCCCTCTCGAGCCTGTTGCACAGGAACAGGAGGATGTCCATTCAGCCCCTCTCGAGCCTGTTACACAGGAACAGGAACATCCCATTCAGCCCCTCTCGAACCTGTTACACCGGATCTGGTAGAGGGCCATTCAGCCCCCTCTCGAGCCTGTTGCACAGGAACAGGAGGAGGCCATTCAGCCCCTTTCGAGCAAGTTAAACAGGAACAGGAGGAGGCCATTACAGCCCCTCTCGAGCCTGTTACACAGGAACAGGAGGAGGCCATTCAGCCCCTCTCGAGCCTGTAACACAGGAACAGGAGGAGGCCCATTCAGCATCTCTCGAACCTGTTACAGAGGAACAGGAGGAGGCCATTCAGCCCCTTTCGAGCAAGTTAAACAGGAACAGGAGGAGGCCCTTTCAGCCCCTCTCGAGCCTGTTACAGAGGAACAGGAGGAGGCCATTCAGCCCCTCTCGAGCCTGTTGCACAGGAAATGAGGAGGTCCATTCATCCCCTCTCGAGCCTGTTACAGAGGAAAAGGAACATGCCATTCAGCCCCTCTCGAGCCTGTTACACAGGAACAGGAGGAGGTCCATTCAGCCCCTCTCTAGCCTGTTACAGAGGAAAAGGAACATCCCATTCAGCCCCTCTCGAGCCTGTTACACAGGAACAGGAGGAGGCCATTCAGCCCTCTCGAGCCTGTTGCACAGGAACAGGAGGAGGCCATTCAGTCCCTCTAGATCCTGTTACACAGGAACAGGAGGAGGCCATTCAGCCCCTCTCGAGCCTGTTGCACAGGAACAGGAGGAGGCCCATTCAGCCCCTCTCGAGCCTGTAACAGAGGAACAGGAGGAGACCATTCAGCCCTTCTCAAGCCTTTTACACAGGAACAGAAAGAGGCCCATTCAGCCCCTATCGAGCCTGTTACTAAGGAACAGGAGGAGGTCCATTCAGCCCCTCTAGAGCCTGTTAGACAGGAACAGGAGGAGGCCATTCAGACCATCTCAAGCCTGTAACACAGGAACAGGAGGACGCCCATTCAGCCCCTCTCGAGCCTGTTACACAGGAACAGGAGGAGTCCCATTCAGCCCCTCTCGAACCTGTTACACAGGAACAGGAGGAGGCCATTCTGACCCTCGCTAGCCTGTTACACAGGAACAGGAGGAGGCCATTCAACCCCTCTGGAGCCTGTTACACAGGAACAGGAGGAGTCCCATTCAGCCCCTCTCGAACCTGTTACACAGGAACAGGAGGAGGCCATTCAGCCCCTCTCGAGCATGTTACACAGGAACAGGAGGAGGCCATTCAGCAATTCTCGAGCCTGTTACACTGGAACCGGAGAAGGCCCATTCAGCCTCTCTCGAGGCTGTTACAAAGGAACAGGAATAGGCCATTCAGCCCTTCTCGAGCCTGTTACACAGGAACAGGAGGAGGCCATTCAGCCCCTCTCGAGCAAGTAAGGCAGGAACATGAGGAGGCCCATTCAGTCCCTCTCGAGCATGTTACACAGATCTGGAGGAGGCCATTCAGCCCCTCTCGAGCCTGTTGCACAGGAACAGGAGGAGGCCCATTCAGCCCCTCTCGAGCCTGTTACAGAGGAACAGAAGGAGGCCAATTCAGCCCCTCTCGAGCCTGTTACAAAGGAACAGGAGGAGGTCCATTCAGCCCATCTCGAGACTGTTGCCAGGAACAGGAGGAGGCCATTCAGCCCCTCTTTAGCCTGTTACCTAGGAACAGGAGGAGGCCCATTCAGCCCCTCTCGAGCCTATTACACAGGAACAGGAAAATTTCATTCAGTCCCTCTCGAGCCTGTTGCACAGGAACAGGAGGAGTCCATTCAGCCCCTCTCGAGCCTTTTGCAGAGGTTCAAGAGGTGGCCCATTCAGCCCCTCTTGAGCCTGTTACACAGGAACAGGTGGAGGACCATTCAGCCCCTCTCGAGCCTCTTAGACAGGAACAGGAGGATGCCATTCTGCCCCTCTCGATCCTGTTAAACAGGAAAAGGAGGAGGCCATTCAGCCTGTCTCAAGACTGTTACACAGGAGCAAAAGGATGACCATTCAGCCCCTCTCGATCCTGTTACACAGGAACAGGAGGAGGCCCATTCAGTCCCTCTTGTACCTGTTACTCAGGAACAGGAGGAGACCATTCAGCACCTCTCGAACCTGTTACACAGGAACAGGAGGAGTCCCATTCAGCCCTTATCGAATCTGTAACAAAGGAACAGGAGGAGGCCCATTCAGCCCCTCTCGAGCCTGTAACAGAGGAACAGGAGGAGACCATTCAGCCCCTCTCGAGCCTGTTACTAAGGAACAGGAGGAGGTCCATTCAGCCCCTCTCGAGCCTGTTAGAGAGGAACAGGAGGAGGCCATTCAGCCCGTCTCGAGCCTGTAACAGAGGAACAGGAGGAGACCATTCAGCCCGTCTCGAGCCTGTTACTAAGGAACAGGAGGAGGTCCATTCAGCCCCTCTCGAGCCTGTAACAGAGGAACAGGAGGAGACCATTCAGCCCCTCTCAAGCCTTTTACACAGGAACAGAAAGAGGCCCATTCAGCCCCTCTCGAGCCTGTTACTAAGGAACAGGAGGAGGTCCATTCAGCCCCCTCTCGAGCCTGTTAGAGAGGAACAGGAGGAGGCCATTCAGCCCGTCTCGAGCCTGTTACACAGGAGCAAAAGGATGACCATTCAGCCCCTCTCGAACCTGTTACACTGGAACAGGAGGAGGCCATTCAGCCACTCTCGAGGCTGTTACAGAGGAACAGGAATAAGCCATTCAGCCCCTCTCGAGCATGTTACAGAGGAACAGGAGGAGGCCATTCAGCCCCTCTCGAGCAAGTTATACTGGAAACAGGAGGAGGCAAATTCAGCCCCTCTCGAGCATGTTTCACAGGAACAGGAGGAGGCCATTCAGCCCCTCTATAGCATGTTGCACAGGAACAGGATGAGGCCCATTCAGCCCCACTCGAGCCTGTTACACAGGAACAGCAGGAGGCCATTCAGCCCCCCTCAAGCCTTTTACTCAGGAATAGGAGGAGGCCATTCAGCCCATCTCGAGACTGTTGCCAGGACCAGGAGGAGGCCATTCAGCCCCTCTTTAGCCTGTTACATAGGAACAGGAGGAGGCCCATTCAGCCCCTCTCGAGCATGTTACACTGGAACAGGAGGAGGCCATTCATTCCCTTTCAAGCCTGTTACACAGGAACAGGAGGTGGCCATTCAGCCCCTCTTGAGCCTGTTACACAGGAACAGGAGGAGGCCATTCAGCCCCTCTCGAGCCTGTTACACAGGAACAGGAGGAGGCCCATTCAGCCCCTCTCGAGCCTGTTACACAGGAACAGGAGGAGGCCATTCAGCCCCTCTCGAGCCTGTTACACAGGAACAGGAAGAGGCCCATTCAGCCCCTCTAGATACTGTAACACAGGAACAGGAGGAGGCCATTCAGCCCCTCTCGAGCGTGTTACACAGGAACAGGAGGAGGCCATTCAGCCCCTCTCGAGCCTGTTACACAGGAACAGGAGGAGGCCATTCAGCCCCTCTCGAGCCTGTTACACAGGTACAAGAGGATGCCATTCAGCCCCTCTCGAACCTGTTACACAGGAACAGGAGGAGGCCCCATTCAGTCCCTCTTGTACCTGTTACACAGGAACAGGAGGAGACCATTCAGCCCCTCTCGAACCTGTAACAAAGGAACAGGAGGAGGCCCATTCTGCCACTCTCGAAACTGTGACACTGGAACAGTAGGAGGCCATTCAGCCCTTCTCGAGCCTGTTACTCAGGAACATTAAGAGGCCCATTCAGCCCCTCTCGAGCCTGTTACAGAGGGAACAGGAGGAGGCCATTCAGCCCCTTTCGAGCAAGTTAAACAGGAACAGGAGGAGGCCATTACAGCCCCTCTCGAGCCTGTTACACAGGAACAGGAGGAGGCCATTCAGCCCCTCTCGAGCCTGTTGCACAGGAAATGAGGAGGCCCATTCATCCCCTCTCAAGCCTGTTACACAGGAACAGGAGGAGGCCCAGTGATCCCCTCTCGGGCCTGTTACAAAGGAACAGGAGGAGGTCCATTCAGCCCATCTCGAAACTGCTGCCAGGAACAGGAGGAGGCCATTCAGCCCCTCTTTAGCCTGTTACACTGGAACAAGAGGAGCCCATTCAGCCCCTCTCGAGCCTGTTACACAGGAACAGGAGGAGGCCCATTCTGCCCCTCGAGCCTGTTACACAGGAACAGGAGAATCCCATTCAACCCCTCTCGAACCTGTTACAAACGGATCTGGTAGAGGGCCATTCAGCCCTCTCGAGCCTGTTGCACAGGAACATGAGGAGGCCATTCAGCCCCTTTCGAGCAAGTTAAACAGGAACAGGAAGAGCCCATTCAGCCCCACTCGAGCCTGTTACACAGGAACAGGATGAGGCCATTCAGCCCCTCTCGAGCCTCTAACACAGGAACAGGAGGAGGCCCATTCAGCCTCTCTCGAACCTGTTACAGAGGAACAGGAGGAGGCCATTCAGCCCCCTTCGAGCAAGTTAAACAGGAACAGGAGGAGGCCCTTTCAGAGCCCCTCTCGAGCCCTGTTACAGAGGAACAGGAGGAGGCCATTCAGCCCCTCTCGAGCCTGTTGCACAGGAAATGAGGAGGTCCATTCATCTCCCTCTCGAGCCTGTTACAGAGGAACAGGAGGAGGCCATTCAGCCCCTCTCGAGCCTGTTACACAGGAACAGGAGGAGGCCCATTCAGCCCCTCTCGAGCCTGTTACACAGGAACAGGAGGATCCCATTCAGCCCCTCTCGAGCCTGTTACACAGGAACAGGAGGAGGCCATTCAGCCCCTCTCGAGCCTGTTGCACAGGAACAGGAGGAGGCCATTCAGTCCCTCTAGATCCTGTTACACAGGAACAGGAGGAGGCCATTCAGCCCCTCTCGAGCCTGTTGCACAGGAACAGGAGGAGGCCCATTCAGCCCCTCTCGAGCATGTTACAGAGGAACAGGAGGAGGCCATTCAGCCCCTCTCGAGCAAGTTATACTGGAACAGGAGGAGGCAAATTCAGCCCCTCTCGAGCATGTTTCACAGGAACAGGAGGAGGCCATTCAGCCCCTCTATAGCATGTTGCACAGGAACAGGATGAGGCCCATTCAGCCCCACTCGAGCCTGTTACACAGGAACAGCAGGAGGCCATTCAAGCCCCTCGAGCCCTGTTACACAGGAACAGGAGGAGGTCCATTCAGCCCATCTCGAGACTGTTGCCAGGACCAGGAGGAGGCCATTCAGCCCTCTTTAGCCTGTTACATAGGAACAGGAGGAGGCCCATTCAGCCCCTCTCGAGTCTATTACACAGGAACAGGAGGAGGCCATTCAGCCCATCTCGAGCCTTTTGCAGAGGTTCAAGAGGTGGCCCATTCAGCCCCACTTGAGCCTGTTACACAGGAACAGGAGGAGGACATTCAGCCAAACTTGAGGCTGTTACACAGGAACAGGAACTTCCCTTTCAGCTCCTCTCGAGCCTGTTACACAGGAACAGGAGGAGGCCATTCAGCCCCTCTTGAGCCTGTTACACAGGAACAGAAAGAGGCCCATTCAGCCCCTCTTGAGCCTGTTACAAAGGAACAGGAGGAGGACCATTCAGCCCCTCTCGAGTCTCTTAGACAGGAACAGGAGGATGCCATTCTGCCCCTCTCGATCCTGTTAAACAGGAAAAGGAGGAGGCCATTCAGCCTGTCTCAAGCCTGTTACACAGGAGCAAAAGGATGACCATTCAGCCCCTCTCGATCCTGTTACACAGGAACAGGAGTAGGCCCATTCAGTCCCTCTTGTACCTGTTACACAGGAACAGGAGGAGACCATTCAGCCCCTCTCGAACCTGTAACAAAGGAACAGGAGGAGGCCCATTCTGCCACTCTCGAAACTGTGACACTGGAACAGTAGGAGGCCATTCAGCCCTTCTCGAGCCTGTTACTCAGGAACATTAAGAGGCCCATTCAGCCCCTCTCGAGCCTGTTACAGAGGAACAGGAGGAGGCCATTCAGCCCCTTTCGAGCAAGTTAAACAGGAACAGGAGGAGGCCATTACAGCCCCTCTCGAGCCTGTTACACAGGAACAGGAGGAGGCCATTCAGCCCCTCTCGAGCCTGTTGCACAGGAAATGAGGAGGCCCATTCATCCCCTCTCAAGCCTGTTACACAGGAACAGGAGGAGGCCCAGTGATCCCCTCTCGGGCCTGTTACAAAGGAACAGGAGGAGGTCCATTCAGCCCATCTCGAAACTGCTGCCAGGAACAGGAGGAGGCCATTCAGCCCCTCTTTAGCCTGTTACACTGGAACAAGAGGAGCCCATTCAGCCCCTCTCGAGCCTGTTACACAGGAACAGGAGGAGGCCCCATTCTGCCCCTCTCGAGCCTGTTACACAGGAACAGGAGAATCCCATTCAGCCCCTCTCGAACCTGTTACAACGGATCTGGTAGAGGGCCATTCAGCCCCTCTCGAGCCTGTTGCACAGGAACAGGAGGAGGCCATTCAGCCCCTTTCGAGCAAGTTAAACAGGAACAGGAGGAGGCCATTACAGCCCCTCTCGAGCCTGTTACACAGGAACAGGAGGAGGCCATTCAGCCCCTCTCGAGCCTGTAACACAGGAACAGGAGGAGGCCCATTCAGCATCTCTCGAACCTGTTACAGAGGAACAGGAGGAGGCCATTCAGCCCCTTTCGAGCAAGTTAAACAGGAACAGGAGGAGGCCCTTTCAGCCCCTCTCGAGCCTGTTACAGAGGAACAGGAGGAGGCCATTCAGCCCCTCTCGAGCCTGTTGCACAGGAAATGAGGAGGTCCATTCATCTCCTCTCGAGCCTGTTACAGAGGAACAGGAGGAGGCCATTCAGCCTCTCTCGAGCCTGTTACACAGGAACAGGAGGAGGCCCATTCAGCCCCTCTCGAGCCTGTTACACAGGAACAGGAGAATCCCATTCAGCCCCTCTCGAGCCTGTTACACAGGAACAGGAGGAGGCCATTCAGCCCCTCTCGAGCCTGTTGCACAGGAACAGGAGGAGGCCATTCAGTCCCTCTAGATCCTGTTACACAGGAACAGGAGGAGGCCATTCAGCCCCTCTCGAGCCTGTTGCACAGGAACAGGAGGAGGCCCATTCAGCCCCTCTCGAGCCTGTAACAGAGGAACAGGAGGAGACCATTCAGCCCTTCTCAAGCCTTTTACACAGGAACAGAAAGAGGCCCATTCAGCCCCTATCGAGCCTGTTACTAAGGAACAGGAGGAGGTCCATTCAGCCCCTCTAGAGCCTGTTAGACAGGAACAGGAGGAGGCCATTCAGACCATCTCAAGCCTGTAACACAGGAACAGGAGGACGCCCATTCAGCCCCTCTCGAGCATGTTACAGAGGAACAGGAGGAGTCCATTCAGCCCCTCTCGAACCTGTTACACAGGAACAGGAGGAGGCCATTCTGACCCTTGCTAGCCTGTTACACAGGAACAGGAGGAGGCCATTCAACCCCTCTGGAGCCTGTTACACAGGAACAGGAGGAGTCCCATTCAGCCCCTATCAAGCCTGTTACACAGGAACAGGAGGAGGCCATTCAGCCCCCCTCGAGCCTTTTACTCAGGAACAGGAGGAGGCCTTTCAGACAATCTCGAGCCTGTTACACTGGAACCGGAGAAGGCCCATTCAGCCTCTCTCGAGGCTGTTACAAAGGAACAGGAATAGGCCATTCAGCCCTTCTCGAGCCTGTTACACAGGAACAGGAGGAGGCCATTCAGCCCCTCTCGAGCAAGTAAGGCAGGAACATGAGGAGGCCCATTCAGTCCCTCTCGAGCATGTTACACAGATCTGGAGGAGGCCATTCAGCCCATCTCGAGACTGTTGCCAGGAACAGGAGGAGGCCATTCAGCCCCTCTTTAGCCTGTTACCTAGGAACAGGAGGAGGCCCATTCAGCCCCTCTCGAGCCTATTACACAGGAACAGGAAAATTTCATTCAGTCCCTCTCGAGCCTGTTGCACAGGAACAGGAGGAGGCCCCATTCAGCCCCTCTCGAGCCTGTTACACAGGAACAGGAGAATCCCATTCAGCCCCTCTCGAACCTGTTACAACGGATCTGGTAGAGGGCCATTCAGCCCCTCTCGAGCCTGTTGCACAGGAACAGGAGGAGGCCATTCAGCCCCTTTCGAGCAAGTTAAACAGGAACAGGAGGAGGCCATTACAGCCCCTCTCGAGCCTGTTACACAGGAACAGGAGGAGGCCATTCAGCCCCTCTCGAGCCTGTAACACAGGAACAGGAGGAGGCCCATTCAGCATCTCTCGAACCTGTTACAGAGGAACAGGAGGAGGCCATTCAGCCCCTTTCGAGCAAGTTAAACAGGAACAGGAGGAGGCCCTTTCAGCCCCTCTCGAGCCTGTTACAGAGGAACAGGAGGAGGCCATTCAGCCCCTCTCGAGCCTGTTGCACAGGAAATGAGGAGGTCCATTCATCCCCTCTCGAGCCTGTTACAGAGGAACAGGAGGAGGCCATTCAGCCTCTCTCGAGCCTGTTACACAGGAACAGGAGGAGGCCCATTCAGCCCCTCTCGAGCCTGTTACACAGGAACTGGAGAATCCCATTCAGCCCCTCTCGAGCCTGTTACACAGGAACAGGAGGAGGCCATTCAGCCCCTCTCGAGCCTGTTGCACAGGAACAGGAGGAGGCCATTCAGTCCCTCTAGATCCTGTTACACAGGAACAGGAGGAGGCCATTCAGCCCCTCTCGAGCCTGTTGCACAGGAACAGGAGGAGGCCCATTCAGCCCCTCTCGAGCCTGTAACAGAGGAACAGGAGGAGACCATTCAGCCCTTCTCAAGCCTTTTACACAGGAACAGAAAGAGGCCCATTCAGCCCCTATCGAGCCTGTTACTAAGAAACAGGAGGAGGTCCATTCAGCCCCTCTAGAGCCTGTTAGACAGGAACAGGAGGAGGCCATTCAGACCATCTCAAGCCTGTAACACAGGAACAGGAGGACGCCCATTCAGACCCTCTCGAGCATGTTGCACAGGAACAGGAGGAGTCCATTCAGCCCCTCTCGAACCTGTTACACAGGAACAGGAGGAGGCCATTCTGACCCTCGCTAGCCTGTTACACAGGAACAGGAGGAGGCCATTCAACCCCTCTGGAGCCTGTTACACAGGAACAGGAGGAGTCCCATTCAGCCCCTCTCGAACCTGTTACACAGGAACAGGAGGAGGCCATTCAGCCCCTCTCGAGCATGTTACACAGGAACAGGAGGAGGCCATTCAGCAATTCTCGAGCCTGTTACACTGGAACCGGAGGAGGCCCATTCAGCCCCTCTCGAGGCTGTTACAGAGGAACAGGAATAGGCCATTCAGCCCTTCTCGAGCCTGTTACACAGGAACAGGAGGAGGCCATTCAGCCCCTCTCGAGCCAGTAAGGCAGGAACATGAGGAGGCCCATTCAGTCCCTCTCGAGCATGTTACACAGATCTGGAGGAGGCCATTCAGCCCCTCTCGAGCCTGTTGCACAGGAACAGGAGGAGGTCCATTCAGCCCATCTCGAGCCTGTTACAGAGGAACAGAAGGAGGCCAATTCAGCCCCTCTCGAGCCTGTTACAAAGGAACAGGAGGAGGTCCATTCAGCCCATCTCGAGACTGTTGCCAGGAACAGGAGGAGGCCATTCAGCCCCTCTTTAGCCTGTTACCTAGGAACAGGAGGAGGCCCATTCAGCCCCTCTCGAGCCTATTACACAGGAACAGGAAAATTTCATTCAGTCCCTCTCGAGCCTGTTGCACAGGAACAGGAGGAGTCCATTCAGCCCCTCTCGAGCCTTTTGCAGAGGTTCAAGAGGTGGCCCATTCAGCCCCTCTTGAGCCTGTTACACAGGAACAGGAGGAGGACCATTCAGCCCCTCTCGAGCCTCTTAGACAGGAACAGGAGGATGCCATTCTGCCCCTCTCGATCCTGTTAAACAGGAAAAGGAGGAGGCCATTCAGCCTGTCTCAAGACTGTTACACAGGAGCAAAAGGATGACCATTCAGCCCCTCTCGATCCTGTTAACAGGAACAGGAGGAGGCCCATTCAGTCCCTCTTGTACCTGTTACTCAGGAACAGGAGGAGACCATTCAGCACCTCTCGAACCTGTTACACAGGAACAGGAGGAGTCCCATTCAGCCCTTATCGAACCTGTAACAAAGGAACAGGAGGAGGCCCATTCTGCCACTCTCGAAACTGTTACAGAGGAACAGGAGGAGGCCATTCAGCCCCTTTCGAGCAAGTTAAACAGGAACAGGAGGAGGCCATTTCAGCCCCTCTCGAGCCTGTTGCACAGGAACAGGAGGAGGCCATTCAGCCCCTCTCGAGCCTGTTGCACAGGAAATGAGGAGGTCCATTCATCCCCTCTCGAGCCTGTTACAGAGGAACAGGAGGAGGCCATTCAGCCCCTCTCGAGCCTGTTACACAGGAACAGAAAGAGGCCCATTCAGCCCCTCTTGAGCCTCTTACAAAGGAACAGGAGGAGGTCCATTCAGCCCCTCTCGAAACTGTTGCCAGGAACAGGAGGAGGCCATTCAGCCCCTCTTTAGCCTGTTACACTGGAACAAGAGGAGCCCATTCAGCACCTCTCAAGCCTGTTACACAGGAACAGGAGAATCCCATTCAGCCCCTCTCGAACCTGTTACAACGGATCTGGTAGAGGGCCACTCAGCCCCTCTCGAGCCTGTTGCACAGGAACAGGAGGAGGCCAATTCAGCCCCACGCGAGCCTGTTGCACAGGAAAAGGAGGAGGCCCATTCAGACCCTCTCGAGCCTGTTACACAGGAAAAGGAGGAGGCCCATTCAGCCCCACGCGAGCCTGTTACACAGGAATAGGAGGAGGCCATTCAGCCCCTCTCGAGCCTGTTACACAGGAACTGGTAGAGGGCCATTCAGCCCCTCTCGAGCCTGTTGCACAGGAACAGGAGGAGGTCCATTCAGCCCCTCTCGATCCTGTTACACAGGAACAGGAGGAGGCCATTCAGCCCCTCTCGAGGCTGTTACAGAGGAACAGGAATACGCCATTCAGCCCTTCTCGAGCCTGTTACACAGGAACAGGAAGAGGCCATTCAGCCCCTTTCGATCAAGTAAGGCAGGTACATGAGGAGGGCCATTCAGCCCCTCTCGAGCATGTTACACAGATCTGGAGGAGGCCATTCAGCCCCTCTCGAGCCTGTTGCACAGGAACAGGAGGAGGCCCATTCAGCCCCTCTCGAGCCTGTTACACAGGAACAGGAGGAGGCCATTCAGCCCCTCTCGAGCCTGTTACACAGGAACAGGAGGAGGCCATTCAGCCCCTCTCGAGCCTGTTACACAGGAACAGGAGGAGGCCATTCAGCCCGTCTCGAGCCTGAATCACAGGAACAGGAGAAGGCCATTCAGCCCCTCTCGAGCCTGTTACACAGGAACAGGAGGAGGCCATTCAGCCCCTCTCGAGCCTGTTACACAGGAACAGGAGGAGGCCATTCAGCCCCTCATGAACCTGTTACACAGGAACAGGAAGAGGCCCATTCAGCCCCTCTCGAGCCTGTTACACAGGAACAGGAGGAGGCCATTCAGCCCCTCTCGAGCCTGTTACAGAGGAACAGGAGGAGGCCATTCAGCCCGTCTCGAGCCTGTTACACAGGAACAGGAGGAGGCCATTCAGCCCCTCTCGAGCCTGTTACACAGGAACAGGAGGAGGCCATTCAGCCACTCTCGAGACTGTTAAACAGGAACAGGAGGATCCCATTCAGCCCCTCTCGAGCCTGTTACAGAGGAACAGGAGGAGGCCATTCAGCCCCTCTCGAGCCTGCTACACTGGAACAGGAGGAGGCCATTTAGCCCCTCTCGAGTCTGATTCACAGGAACAGGAGGAGGCCATTCAGCCCATCTCGAGCCTGTTGCACAGGAACAGGATGAGGCCCATTCAGCCCCTCTCGAGCCTGTTACACAGGAACATGAGGAGGCCATTCAGCCCCCTCGAGCCTGTTACACAGGAACAGGAGGAGGTCCATTCAGCCCATCTCGAGACTCTTGCCAGGAACAGGAGGAGGCCCATTCAGCCCCTCTCTAGCATGTTACACAGGAACAGGAGGAGGCCATTCAGCCCCTCTCGAGCCTATTACACAGGAACAGGAGGAGGCCATTCAGCCCCTCTCGAGCCTTTTGCAGAGGTTCAAGAGGTGGCCCATTCAGCCCCTCTTGAGCCTGTTACACAGGAACAGGAGGAGGACATTCAGCCAAACTTGAGGCTGTTACACAGGAACAGGAACTTCCCTTTCAGCTCCTCTCGAGCCTGTTACAGAGGAACAGGAGGAGGCCATTCAGCCTTCTCAAGCCTGTTACACAGGAGCAAAAGGATGACCATTCAGCCCCTCTCGATCCTGTTACACAGGAACAGGAGTAGGCCCATTCAGTCCCTCTTGTACCTGTTACTCAGGAACAGGAGGAGACCATTCAGCCCCTCTCGAACCTGTAACAAAGGAACAGGAGGAGGCCCATTCTGCCACTCTCGAAACTGTGACACTGGAACAGAAGGAGGCCATTCAGCCCTTCTCGAGCCTGTTACTCAGGAACATTAAGAGGCCCATTCAGCCCCTCTCGAGCCTGTTACAGAGGAACAGGAGGAGGCCATTCAGCCCCTTTCGAGCAAGTTTTCAGGAACAGGAGGAGGCCATTACAGCCCCTCTCGAGCCTGTTACACAGGAACAGGAGGAGGCCATTCAGCCCCTCTCGAGCCTGTTGCACAGGAAATGAGGAGGCCCATTCATCCCCTCTCAAGCCTGTTACACAGGAACAGGAGGAGGCCCAGTGATCCCCTCTCGGGCCTGTTACAAAGGAACAGGAGGAGGTCCATTCAGCCCATCTCGAAACTGTTGCCAGGAACAGGAGGAGGCCATTCAGCCCCTCTTTAGCCTGTTACACTGGAACAAGAGGAGCCCATTCAGCCCCTCTCGAGCCTGTTACACAGGAACAGGAGGAGGCCCCATTCAGCCCCTCTCGAGCCTGTTACACAGGAACGGGAGAATCCCATTCAGCCCCTCTCGAACCTGTTACAACGGATCTGGTAGAGGGCCATTCAGCCCCTCTCGAGCCTGTTGCACAGGAACAGGAGGAGGCCATTCAGCCCCTTTCGAGCAAGTTAAACAGGAACAGGAGGAGACCATTCAGCCCCTCTCGAGCCTGTTGCACAGGAAATGAGGAGGTCCATTCATCCCCTCTCGAGCCTGTTACAGAGGAACAGGAGGAGGCCATTCAGCCCCTCTCGAGCCTGTTACACAGGAACAGAAAGAGGCCCATTCAGCCCCTCTTGAGCCTCTTACAAAGGAACAGGAGGAGGACCATTCAGCCCCGCTCGAGTCTCTGAGACAGGAACAGGAGGATGCCATTCAGCCTGTCTCAAGCCAGTTACACAGGGGCAAAAGGATGACCATTCAGCCCCTCTCGATCCTGTTACAGAGGAACAGGAGGAGGCCCATTCAGTCCCTCTTGTACCTGTTACTCAGGAACAGGAGGAGACCATTCAGCCCCTCTCGAACCTGTTGCACAGGAACAGGAGAATCCCATTCAGCCCCTCTCGAGACTGTTACATAGGAACAGGAGGAGGCCATTCAGCCCCTCTCGAGCCTGTTACACAGGAACAGGATGAGGCCCATTCATCCCCTCTCAAGCCTGTTACAGAGGAACAGGAGGAGGCCATTCAGCCTCTCTCGAGCCTGTTACACAGGAACAGGAGGAGGCCCATTGATCCCCTCTCGGGCCTGTTACAAAGGAACAGGAGGAGGTCCATTCAGCCCCTCTCGAAACTGTTGCCAGGAACAGGAGGAGGCCCATTCAGCCCCTCTAGAGCCTGTTAGACAGGAACAGGAGGAGGCCATTCAGACCATCTCAAGCCTGTAACACAGGAACAGGAGGACGCCCATTCAGACCCTCTCGAGCATGTTGCACAGGAACAGGAGGAGTCCATTCAGCCCCTCTCGAACCTGTTACACAGGAACAGGAGGAGGCCATTCTGACCCTCGCTAGCCTGTTACACAGGAACAGGAGGAGGCCATTCAACCCCTCTGGAGCCTGTTACACAGGAACAGGAGGAGTCCCATTCAGCCCCTCTCGAACCTGTTACACAGGAACAGGAGGAGGCCATTCAGCCCCTCTCGAGCATGTTACACAGGAACAGGAGGAGGCCATTCAGCCACTCTCGAGCCTGTTACACAGGAACAGGAGGAGGCCATTCAGCCCCTCTCGAGCCTGTTACACAGGAACAGGAGGAGGCCATTCAGCCCCTCTCGAGCCTGTTACACAGGAACAGGAGGAGGCCATTCAGCCCCTCTCGAGCCTGTTACACAGGAACAGGAGGAGGCCCATTCAGCCCCTCTCGAGCATGTTACACAGGAACAGGAGGAGGCCATTCAGCCCCTCTCGAGCCTGTTGCACAGGAACAGGAGGAGGCCATTCAGCCCCTCTCGAGCCTGTTACACAGGAACAGGAGGAGGCCCATTCAGCCCCTCTCGAGCCTGTTACAAAGGAACAGGAGGAGGTCCATTCAGCCCATCTCGAGACTGTTGCCAGGAACAGGAGGAGGCCATTCAGCCCCTCTTTAGCCTGTTCACTAGGAACAGGAGGAGGCCCATTCAGCCCCCCTCGAGCCTGTTACACAGGAACAGGAGGAAGTCCATTCAGCCCTCTCGAGCCTGTTGCACAGGAACAGGAGGAGTCCATTCAGCCCCTCTCGAGCCTTTTGCAGAGGTTCAAGAGGTGGCCCATTCAGCCCCTCTTGAGCCTGTTACACAGGAACAGGAGGATGCCATTCTGCCCCTCTCGATCCTGTTAAACAGGAAAAGGAGGAGGCCATTCAGCCTGTCTCAAGACTGTTACACAGGAGCAAAAGGATGACCATTCAGCCCCTCTCGATCCTGTTACACAGGAACAGGAGGAGGCCCATTCAGTCCCTCTTGTACCTGTTACTCAGGAACAGGAGGAGTCCCATTCAGCCCTTATCGAACCTGTAACAAAGGAACAGGAGGAGGCCCATTCAGCCCCTTTCGAGCAAGTTAAACAGGAACAGGAGGAGGCCATTTCAGCCCCTCTCGAGCAAGTTAAACAGGAACAGGAGGAGGCCATTTCAGCCCCTCTCGAGCCTGTTGCACAGGAACAGGAGGAGGCCATTCAGCCCCTCTCGAGCCTGTTGCACAGGAAATGAGGAGGTCCATTCATCCCCTCTCGAGCCTGTTACAGAGGAACAGGAGGAGGCCATTCAGCCCCTCTCGAGCCTGTTACACAGGAACAGAAAGAGGCCCATTCAGCCCCTCTCGAGCCTGTTACAGAGGAACAGGAGGAGGCCATTCAGCCCCTTTCGAGCAAGTTAAACAGGAACAGGAGGAGGCCATTTCAGCCCCTCTCGAGCCTGTCGCACAGGAACAGGAGGAGGCCATTCAGCCCCTCTCGAGCCTGTTGCACAGGAAATGAGGAGGTCCATTCATCCCCTCTCGAGCCTGTTACAGAGGAACAGGAGGAGGCCATTCAGCCCCTCTCGAGCCTGTTACACAGGAACAGAAAGAGGCCCATTCAGCCCCTCTTGAGCCTCTTACAAAGGAACAGGAGGAGGACCATTCAGCCCCTCTCGAGTCTCTTAGACAGGAACAGGAGGATGCCATTCTGCCCGTCTCGATCCTGTTAAACAGGAAAAGGAGGAGGCCATTCAGCCTGTCTCAATCCAGTTACACAGGAGCAAAAGGATGACCATTCAGCCCCTCTCGATCCTGTTACAGAGGAACAGGAGGAGGCCCATTCAGTCCCTCTTGTACCTGTTACTCAGGAACAGGAGGAGACCATTCAGCCCCTCTCGAACCTGTTGCACAGGAACAGGAGAATCCCATTCAGCCCCTCTCGAGACTGTTACATAGGAACAGGCGGAGGCCATTCAGCCCCTCTCGAGCCTGTTACACAGGAACAGGAGGAGGCCCATTCAGCCCCTCTCGAGCCTGTTGCACAGGAACAGGAGGAGGCCCATTCAGACCCTCTCGAGCCTGTTGCTCAGGAACAGGAGGAGGCCATTCAGCACCACGCGAGCCTGTTACACTGGAACAGTAGGAGGCCATTCAGCCCCTCTCGAGCCTGTTACACAGGAATCGGAAGAGGCCCATTCAGCCCCTCTCGAGCCTGTTACAGAGGAACAGGAGGAGGCCATTCAGCCTCTCTCGAGCAAGTTAGACAGGAACAGGAGGAGGCCCATTCAGCCCCTCTTGAGCCGGTTGCACAGGAACAGGAGGAGGCCCATTCAGCCCCTCTCGAGTCTGTTACACAGGAACAGGAGGATGCCCATTCAGCCCCTCTCGAACCTGTTGCACAGGAACAGGAGGAGGTCCATTCAGCCCCTCTCGAGCCTGTTACACAGGAACAGGAGGATGCCCATTCAGCCCCTCTCGAACCTGTTGCACAGGAACAGGAGGATCCCATTCAGCCCCTCTCGAACCTGTTGCACAGGAACAGGAAGAGGCCCATTCAGCCCCTCTCGAGCCTGTTACACAGGAAAAGGAGGAGGCCATTCAGCCCCGCTCTAGCCTGTTAGACAGGAACAGGTGGAAGCCCATTTAGCCCCTCTCAAGACTGTTACAGAGGAACAGGGGGAGGCACATTCAGCCCCTCTCGAGTGTTTTTCACAGGAACAGATGGAGGCCATTCAGCCCCTCTTGATCCTGTTACACAGGAACAGGAGGTGGCCATTCAGCCCCTCTCGAGCATGTTACACAGGAACAGGAGGAGGCCCATTCAGCCCCTCTCGAGCCTGATACACAGGAACAGAAAGAGGCCCATTCAGCCCATCTCGAGCCTGTTACAAAGGAACAGGAGGAGGTCCATTCAGCCCATCTCAAGACTGTTGCCAGGAACAGGAGGAGGCCATTCAGCCCTTCTTTAGCCTGTTACACTGGAACAGGAGGAGGCCCATTCAGCCCCTCTCGAGCCTGTTAGACAGGAACAGGAGGAGGCCCATTCAGCCCCTCTCGATCCTGTTACACAAGAAAAGGAGGAGGTCATTCAGCCCATCTCAAGCCTGTTACAGAGGAACAGAAGGAGGCCATTCAGCCCCTCTCGAGCAAGTTAGACAGGAACAGGAGGAGGCCCATTAAGCCCCTCTCGAGTATGTTACACAGGAACAGGAGGAGGCCATTCAGCCCATCTTGATCCTGTTACACAGGAACAGGAGGAAGCCTATTCAGCCCCTCTCCAGCCTGTTACACAGGAACAGGAGGAGGCCATTCAGCCACACTCGAACCGGATTACACAGGAACAGGAGGAAGCCTATTCAGCCCCTCTCCAGCCTGTTACACACGAACAGGAGGAGGAACATTCAGACCCTCTTGAGTCTGTTACACAGGAACAGGAGGATCCCATTCAGCCCCTCACGAACGTGTTACACAGGTACAGGAGGAGGCCCATTCAGCCCATCTTGAGACTGTTATACAGGAACAGGAGGAGGCCCATTTAGCCCCTCTCGAGCCTGTTACACAGGAAGAGGAATAGGACCATTCAGCCCATCTTGAGCCTCTTAGACAGGAACAGGAGGAGGCCATTCAGCCCCTGTCGATCCTGTTACACAGGAAATGAACATCCCATTCAGCCCCTCTCAAGCCTGTTACACAGGAGCAAAAGGATGACCATTCAGCCCCTCTCGAACCTGTTGCACAGGAACAGGAGGAGTCCCATTCAGCCTTTATCGAACCTGTAACACAGGAACAGGAGGAGGCCATTCAGCCACTCTCGAAACTGTTACACTGGAACAGGAGGAGGCCATTCAGCCCTTCTCGAGCCTGTTACACTGGAACAGGAGGAGGCCCATTCAGCCCCTCTCGAACCTGTTACACAGGAACAGGAGGAGGCCATTCAGCCCCTCTCGAGCATGTTACACAGGAACAGGAGGAGTCCATTCAGCCCAGCTTGAGCCTGTTGCACAGGAACAGGAGGAAGCCCATTCAGCCCCTCTCGAGCCTGTTACAGAGGAACGGGAGGAGGCCATTCAGCCCCTCTCGAGCCTGTTACACAGGAACAGGAGGAGGCCCATTCAGCCCCTCTCGAGCCTGTTACACAGGAACAGGAGGAGGCCATTCAGCCCCTCTCGAGCCTGTTACAAAGGAAAAGGAGGAGGTCCATTCAGCCCCTCTCGAGCCTGTTACAGAGGAACAGGAGGAGGCTATTCAGCCCCTCTCGAGCCTGTTACAGACGAACAGGGGGAGGCCCATTCAGCCTCTCTCGAGCCTGTTACACAGGAACAGGAGGATCCCATTCAGCCCCTATCGAGCCTGTTACACAGGAACAGGAGGAGGCCATTCAGCCCCTCTCGATCAAGTTAGACAGGAACAGGAGGAGCCCATTCAGCCCATCTTGAGCCTGTAGCACAGGAACAGGAGGAGGCCATTCAGCCCCTCTCGAGCGTGTTACACAGGAACAGGAGGAGCCTCATTCTGCCCCTCTCGAACCTGTTACACAGGAACAGGAGGAAGACCATTCAGCACCTCTCAAGCCTGTTAGACAGGAACAGGAGGAGGCCATTCAGCCCCTCTCGATCCTGTTACACAAGAAAAGAAGGAGGCCATTCAGCCCATCTCAAGACTGTTACAGAGGAACAGGAGGTGGCCATTCAGCCCCTCTCGAGCATGTTACACAGGAACAGGAGGTGGCCCATTCAGCCCCTCTCGAGCCTGATACACAGGAACAGGAGGAGGCCCATTCAGCCCATCTCGAGCCTGTTACAAACGAACAGGAGGAGGCCCATTCAGCCCCTCTCGATCATGTTCCACAAGAAAAGGAGGAGGTCTTTCAGCCCATCTCAAGCCTGTTACAGAGGAACAGGAGGAGGCCATTCAGCCCGTCTCGAGCAAGTTAGACAGGAACAGGAGGAGGCCCATTCAGCCCCTCTCGAGTATGTTACAGTGGAACAGGAGGAGGCCATTCAGCCCATCTTGATCCTGTTACACAGGAACAGGAGGTGGCCATTCAGCCCCTCTCGAGCATGTTACACAGGAACAGGAGGAGGCCATTCAGCCCATCTTGAGCCAGTTGCACAGGAAAAGGAGGAAGCCCATTCAGCCCCTCTCGAGCATGTTACACAGGAACAGGAGGAGGCCCATTTAGCCCCTCTCGAGCCTGTTACAGAGGAACAGGAGGAGGCCATTCAGCCCCTCTCGAACCTGTTACCTAGGAACAGGAGGAGCCTCATTCTGCCCCTCTCGAACCTGTTACACAGGAACAGGAGGAGGACCATTCAGCACCTCTCAAGCCTGTTAGACAGGAACAGGAGGAGGCCATTCAGCCCCTCTCGATCCTGTTACACAAGAAAAGGAGGAGGCCATTCAGCCCATCTCAAGACTGTTACAGAGGAACAGGGGGAGGCCCATTCAGCCCCTCTCGAGCGTTTTTCACAGGAACAGATGGAGGCCATTCAGCCCCTCTTGAGCGTGTTACACAGGAACAGGAGGAGGCCCCATTCAGCCCATCTTGATCCTGTTACACAGGAACAGGAGGTGGCCATTCAGCCCCTCTCGAGCATGTTACACAGGAACAGGAGGAGGCCATTCAGCCCCTCTCGAGCCTGTTACAAACGAACAGGAGGAGGCCCATTCAGCCCCTCTCGAGCCTGATACACAGGAACAGGAGGAGGCCCATTCAGCCCCTCTCGATCCTGTTCCACAAGAAAAGGAGGAGGCCCCATTCAGCCCATCTTGATCCTGTTACACAGGAACAGGAGGTGGCCATTCAGCCCCTCTCGAGCCTGTTACACAGGAACAGGAGGAGGTCCATTCAGCCCCTCTCGAGCCTGTTACACTGGAACAGAAGATCCCATTCAGACCCTATCGAAACTGTTACAGAGGAACAGGAGGAGGCCATTCAGCCCCACTCGAACCGGATTACACAGGAACAGGAGGAAACCTATTCAGCCCCTCTCCAGCCTGTTACACAGGAACAGGAGGAGGCCATTCAGCCACACTCGAACCGGATTACACAGGAACAGGAGGAAGCCTATTCAGCCCCTCTCCAGCCTGTTACACACGAACAGGAGGAGGAACATTCAGACCCTCTTGAGTCTGTTACACAGGAACAGGAGGATCCCATTCAGCCCCTCACGAACGTGTTACACAGGTACAGGAGGAGGCCCATTCAGCCCATCTTGAGACTGTTATACAGGAACAGGAGGAGGCCCATTTAGCCCCTCTCGAGCCTGTTACACAGGAAGAGGAATAGGACCATTCAGCCCATCTTGAGCCTCTTAGACAGGAACAGGAGGAGGCCATTCAGCCCCTGTCGATCCTGTTACACAGGAAAAGGAACATCCCATTCAGCCCCTCTCAAGCCTGTTACACAGGAGCAAAAGGATGACCATTCAGCCCCTCTCGAACCTGTTGCACAGGAACAGGAGGAGTCCCATTCAGCCTTTATCGAACCTGTAACACAGGAACAGGAGGAGGCCATTCAGCCACTCTCGAAACTGTTACACTGGAACAGGAGGAGGCCATTCAGCCCTTCTCGAGCCTGTTACACTGGAACCGGAGGAGGCCCATTCAGCCCCTCTCGAACCTGTTACACAGGAACAGGAGGAGGCCATTCAGCCCCTCTCGAGCATGTTACACAGGAACAGGAGGAGTCCATTCAGCCCAGCTTGAGCCTGTTGCACAGGAACAGGAGGAAGCCCATTCAGCCCCTCTCGATCCTGTTACACAGGAACAGGAGGTGGCCATTCAGCCCTCTCGAGCCTGTTACACAGGAACAGGAGGAGGAACATTCAGACCCTCTTGAGTCTGTTACACTGGAACAGAAGATCCCATTCAGACCCTATCGAAACTGTTACAGAGGAACAGGAGGAGGCCATTCAGCCCCACTCGAACCGGATTACACAGGAACAGGAGGAAGCCTATTCAGCCCCTCTCCAGCCTGTTACAGAGGAAGAGGAGGAGGCCATTCAGCCACACTCGAACCGGATTACACAGGAACAGGAGGAAGCCTATTCAGCCCCTCTCCAGCCTGTTACACACGAACAGGAGGAGGAACATTCAGACCCTCTTGAGTCTGTTACACAGGAACAGGAGGATCCCATTCAGCCCCTCACGAACGTGTTACACAGGTACAGGAGGAGGCCCATTCAGCCCATCTTGAGACTGTTATACAGGAACAGGAGGAGGCCCATTTAGCCCCTCTTGAGCCTGTTACACAGGAACAGGAGGAAGACCATTCAGCACCTCTCAAGCCTGTTAGACAGGAACAGGAGGAGGCCATTCAGCCCCTCTCGATCCTGTTACACAAGAAAAGAAGGAGGCCATTCAGCCCATCTCAAGACTGTTACAGAGGAACAGGGGGAGGCCCATTCAGCCCCTCTCGAGCGTTTTTCACAGGAACAGATGGAGGCCATTCAGCCCCTCTTGAGCGTGTTACACAGGAACAGGAGGAGGCCCCATTCAGCCCATCTCAAGCCTGTTACACTGGAACAGGAGGATCCCATTCAACCCCTCTCGAGCCTGTTACAGAGGAACAGGAGGAGGCCATTCAGCCCCTCTCGAGCCTGATACACAGGAACAGAAAGAGGTCCATTCAGCCCATCTCGAGACTGTTGACAGGAACAGGAGGAGGCCATTCAGCCCTTCTTTAGCCTGTTACACTGGAACAGGAGGAGGCCCATTCAGCCCCTCTCGAGCCTTTTACACAGGAACAGGAGGTGGCCATTCAGCCCCTCTCGAACCTGTTACACAGGAACTGGAGGAGGCCCATTCAGCCCCTCTCGAGCCTGTTAGACAGGAACAGGATGAGGCCATTCAGCCCCTCTCGATCCTGTTACACAAGAAAAGGAGGAGGCCATTCAGCCATCTCAAGCCTGTTACAGAGGAACAGGAGGAGGCCCATTTAGCCCCTCTCAAGACTGTTACAGAGGAACAGGAGGAGGCCCATTCAGCCCCTCTTGAGCATGTTACGCAGAAACAGGAGGATCCCATTCAGCCCCTCTCGAGCGTTTTTCACAGGAACAGATGGAGGCCATTCATCCCCTCTTGAGCGTGTTACACAGGAATAGGAGGAGGCCCCATTCTGCCCCACTCGAGAGTGTTACACAGGAACAGGAGGTGGCCATTCAGCCCCTCTCGAGCCTGTTACACAGGAACAGGAGGAGGCCCCATTCAGCCCATCTTGATCCTGTTACACAGGAACAGGAGGAGGTCCATTCAGCCCCTCTCGAGCCTGTTACACAGGAACAGGAGGAGGCCCATTCAGCACCTCTCGAGCGTGTTGCACAGGAACAGGAGGAGCCTCATTCTGCTCCTCTCGAACCTGTTACACAGGAACAGGAGGAGACCATTCAGCCCCTCTTTTGCCTGTTACACTGGAACAGGAGGAGGCCCCATTCAACCCCTCTTGAGCGTGTTATACAGGAACAGGAGGAGGCCCCATTCTGCCCCTCTCGAGCGTGTTACACTGGAACCGGAGGAGGCCCATTCAGCCCCTCTTGATCCTGTTACACAGGAACAGGAGGTGCCCATTCAGCCCCTCTCGAGCCTGTTACACAGGAACAGGAGGAGGTCCATTCAGCCCCTTTTGAGCCTGTTACACAGGAACAGGAGGAGACCCATTTATCCCCTCTCAAGACTGTTACAGAGGAACAGGGGGCGGCCCATTCAGCCCGTCTCGAGCGTGTTACACAGGAACAGGAGGAGCCTCATTCTGCCCCTCTCGAACCTTTTACACAGGAACAGGAGGAGGCCCTTTCAGCCCCTCTCGAGCCTGTTACACAGGAACAGAAGGAGACCATTCAGCCCCTCTTGAGCCTGTTGCACAGGAACAGGAGGAGGCCCATTCAGCCCTTCTGGAGCCTGTTGCAATGGAACAGCAGGATCCCATTCAGACCCTCTCGAGCCTGTTACACAGGAACAGGAGGAGGCCATTCAGCCCCTCTCGAGCCTGTTACACAGGAACAGGAGGAGGCCATTCAGCCCCTCTCGCTCCTGTTACAAAGGAACAGGAGGAGGCCCATTCAGCCCCTCTCGAGCCTGTTACACAGGAACAGGAGGAGGCCATTCAGCCCCTCTCGCTCCTGTTACACAGGAACAGGAGGAGACCATTCAGCCCCTCTTGAGCCTGTTACACTGGAACAGGAGGATCCCAATCAGCACCTCTCAAGCCTGTTAGACAGGAACAGGAGGAGGCCATTCAGCCCCTCTCGAGCCTGTTACACAGGAACAGGAGGAGGCCATTGAGCCCATCTCAAGCCTGTTACACAGGAACAGGAGGAGGCCCATTTAGCCCCTCTCGAGCATGTTACACAATAAATTTAGGAGGCCATTCAGCCCATCTCAAGCCTGTTACAGACGAACAGGAGGAGACCCATTCAGCCCCTCTCGAGCGTGTTACACAGGAACAGGAGGAGGCCCTTTCAGCCCCTCTCGAGCCTGTTACACAGGAACAGGAGGAGCCTCATTCTGCCCCTCTCGACCCATTAACACAGGAACAGGAGGAGGCCCTTTCAGCCCCTCCTGAGCCTGTTACACAGGAACAGGAGGAGACCATTCAGCCCCTCTCGAGCCTGTTACACAGGAACAGGAGGAAGCCCATTCAGCCCCTCTCGAGCCTGTTACACAGGAACAGGAGGAGGACCATTCAGCCCATCTCGAGCCTGTTACACAGGAAGAGGAGGAGGCCCATTCAGCCCCTCTCGAGCATGTTACACTGGAACAGGAGGATCCCATTCAGCCCCTCTCGAGCCTTTTACAGAGGAACAGGAAGAGGCCCATTCAGCCCCTCTCAAGCCTGTTAGACAGGAACAGGAGGAGGCCATTCAGCCCCTCTCGATTCTGTTACACAAGAAAAGGAGGAGGCCATTCAGCCCCTCTCGAGCATGTTACGCAGAAACAGGCGGATCCCATTCAGCCCCTATCGAGCCTGTTACACAGGAACAGGAGGAGGCCATTCAGCCCCTCTCGATCAAGTTAGACAGGAACAGGAGGAGCCCATTCAGCCCATCTTGAGCCTGTAGCACAGGAACAGGAGGAAGCCAATTCAGCCCCTCTCGAGCCTGTTGCACAGGAACAGGAGGAGGCCATTCAGCCCCTCTCGAGCATGTTACACAGGAACAGAAAGAGGCCCATTCAGCCCCTCTCGAGCCTGTTACACAGGAACAGGAGGAGGCCCATTCAGCCCCTCTCGATCCTGTTACACAAGAAAAGGAGGAGGCCATTCAGCCCATCTCAAGCCTGTTACACTGGAACAGGAGGATCCCATTCAGCCCCTCTCGAGCAAGTTAGACAGGAACAGGAGGAGGCCATTCAGCCCATCTTGAGCCTGTTGCACAGGAACAGGAGGAGGCCATTCAGCCCCTCTCGAGCATGTTACACAGGAACAGGAGGAGGCCATTCAGCCCATCTTGAGCCTGTTGCACAGGAACAGGAGGAAGCCAATTCGGCCCCTCTCGAGCCTGTTACAAAGGAACAGGAGGAGGTCCATTCAGCCCATCTTGAGACTGTTGCCAGGAACAGGAGGAGGCCATTCAGCCCTTCTTTAGACTGTTACACTGAAACAGGAGGAGGCCCATTCAGCCCCTCTCGAGCCTGTTACACTGGAACAGGAGGAAGCCAATTCGGCCCCTCTCGAGCCTGTTACAAAGGAACAGGAGGAGGTCCATTCAGCCCATCTTGAGACTGTTGCCAGGAACAGGAGGAGGCCATTCAGCCCTTCTTTAGCCTGTTACACTGAAACAGGAGGAGGCCCATTCAGCCCCTCTCGAGCCTGTTACACAGGAACAGGAGGAGGACCATTCAGCCCATCTTGAGCCTGTTGCACAGGAACAGGAGGAGGCCATTCAGCCCCTCTCGAGCCTGTTACACAGGAAGAGGAGGAGGCCCATTCAGCCCCTCTCGAGCATGTTACACTGGAACAGGAGGATCCCATTCAGCCCCTCTCGAGCCTTTTACAGAGGAACAGGAAGAGGCCCATTCAGCCCCTCTCAAGCCTGTTAGACAGGAACAGGAGGAGGCCATTCAGCCCCTCTCGATTCTGTTACACAAGAAAAGGAGGAGGCCATTCAGCCCCTCTCGAGCATGTTACGCAGAAACAGGCGGATCCCATTCATCCCCTCTCGAGCGTTTTTCACAGGAACAGATGGAGGCCATTCAGCCCCTCTTGAGCGTGTTACACAGGAACAGGAGGAGTCCCCATTCTGCCCCACTCGAGAGTGTTACACAGGAACAGGAGGAGGCCCCATTCAGCCCATCTTGATCCTGTTACACAGGAACAGGAGGTGGCCATTCAGCCCCTCTCGATCCTGATGCACAGGAACAGAAAGAGGCCCATTCAGCCCATCTCGAGCCTGTTACAAACGAACAGTAGGAGGTCCATTCAGCCCATCTCGAGACTGTTGCCAGGAACAGGAGGAGGCCATTCAGCCCTTCTTTAGCCTGTTACACTGGAACAGGAGGAGGCCCATTCAGCCCCTCTCGAGCCTGTTAGACAGGAACAGGAGGAGGCCCATTCAGCCCCTCTCGAGCCTGTTACACTGGAACAGGAGGAGGCCCATTCAGCCCCTCTCGAGCCTGTTACACAGGAACAGCAGGAGGACCATTCAGCCGATCTCGAGCCTGTTGCCAGGAACAGGAGGAGGCCATTCAGCCCTTCTTTAGCCTGTTACACAGGAACAGGAGGATCCCAATCAGCACCTCTCAAGCCTGTTAGACAGGAACAGGAGGAAGCCATTCAGCCCCTCTCGATCCTGTTACACAAGAAAAGGAGGAGGCCATTCAGCCCATCTCAAGCCTGTTACAGAGGAAAAGGAGGTGGCCCATTCAGCCCCTCTCAAGACTGTTACAGAGGAACAGGAGGAGGCCATTCAGCCCCTCTCGAGCCTGTTACACTGGAACAGGAGGAGGCCATTCAGCCCCTCTCGAGCATGTTACACAGGAACAGGAGGAGGTCCATTCAGCCCATCTTGATCCTGTTACACAGGAACAGGAGGTGGCCATTCAACCCCTCTCGAGCCTGTTACAGAGGAACAGGAGGAGGCCATTCAGCCCCTCTCTCGACCTGATACACAGGAACAGAAAGAGGTCCATTCAGCCCATCTCGAGACTGTTGACAGGAACAGGAGGAGGCCATTCAGCCCTTCTTTAGCCTGTTACACTGGAACAGGAGGAGGCCCATTCAGCCCCTCTCGAGCCTTTTACACAGGAACAGGAGGTGGCCATTCAGCCCCTCTCGAACCTGTTACACAGGAACTGGAGGAGGCCCATTCAGCCCCTCTCGAGCCTGTTAGACAGGAACAGGATGAGGCCATTCAGCCCCTCTCGATCCTGTTACACAAGAAAAGGAGGAGGCCATTCAGCCATCTCAAGCCTGTTACAGAGGAACAGGAGGAGGCCCATTTAGCCCCTCTCAAGACTGTTACAGAGGAACAGGAGGAGGCCCATTCAGCCCCTCTTGAGCATGTTACGCAGAAACAGGAGGATCCCATTCAGCCCCTCTCGAGCGTTTTTCACAGGAACAGATGGAGGCCATTCATCCCCTCTTGAGCGTGTTACACAGGAATAGGAGGAGGCCCCATTCTGCCCCACTCGAGAGTGTTACACAGGAACAGGAGGTGGCCATTCAGCCCCTCTCGAGCCTGTTACACAGGAACAGGAGGAGGCCCCATTCAGCCCATCTTGATCCTGTTACACAGGAACAGGAGGAGGTCCATTCAGCCCCTCTCGAGCCTGTTACACAGGAACAGGAGGAGGCCCATTCAGCACCTCTCGAGCGTGTTGCACAGGAACAGGAGGAGCCTCATTCTGCTCCTCTCGAACCTGTTACACAGGAACAGGAGGAGACCATTCAGCCCCTCTTTTGCCTGTTACACTGGAACAGGAGGAGGCCCCATTCAACCCCTCTTGAGCGTGTTATACAGGAACAGGAGGAGGCCCCATTCTGCCCCTCTCGAGCGTGTTACACTGGAACCGGAGGAGGCCCATTCAGCCCCTCTTGATCCTGTTACACAGGAACAGGAGGAGGCCCATTCAGCCCCGCTCGAACCTGTTACACAGGAACATGAGGAGGCCATTCAGCCCCTCTCGAGCCTGTTACACAGGAACATGAGGAGGCCATTCAGCCCCTCTCGAGCCTGTTACACAGGAACAGGAGGAGGCCATTCAGCCCCTCTTGATCCTGTTACACAGGAACAGGAGGAGGCCCATTCAGCCCCTCTCGAGCCTGTTACACAGGAACAGGAGGAGGTCCATTCAGCCCCTTTTGAGCCTGTTACACAGGAACAGGAGGAGACCCATTTATCCCCTCTCAAGACTGTTACAGAGGAACAGGGGGCGGCCCATTCAGCCCGTCTCGAGCGTGTTACACAGGAACAGGAGGAGCCTCATTCTGCCCCTCTCGAACCTTTTACACAGGAACAGGAGGAGGCCCTTTCAGCCCCTCTCGAGCCTGTTACACAGGAACAGAAGGAGACCATTCAGCCCCTCTTGAGCCTGTTGCACAGGAACAGGAGGAGGCCCATTCAGCCCTTCTGGAGCCTGTTGCAATGGAACAGCAGGATCCCATTCAGACCCTCTCGAGCCTGTTACACAGGAACAGGAGGAGGCCATTCAGCCCCTCTCGCTCCTGTTACAAAGGAACAGGAGGAGGCCCATTCAGCCCCTCTCGAGCCTGTTACACAGGAACAGGAGGAGGCCATTCAGCCCCTCTCGCTCCTGTTACAAAGGAACAGGAGGAGGCCCATTCAGCCCCTCTCGAGCCTGTTACACAGGAACAGGAGGAGGCCATTCAGCCCCTCTCGCTCCTGTTACACAGGAACAGGAGGAGACCATTCAGCCCCTCTTGAGCCTGTTACACTGGAACAGGAGGATCCCAATCAGCACCTCTCAAGCCTGTTAGACAGGAACAGGAGGAGGCCATTCAGCCCCTCTCGAGCCTGTTACACAGGAACAGGAGGAGGCCATTGAGCCCATCTCAAGCCTGTTACACAGGAACAGGAGGAGGCCCATTTAGCCCCTCTCGAGCATGTTACACAATAAATTTAGGATGCCATTCAGCCCATCTCAAGCCTGTTACAGAGGAACAGGAGGAGACCCATTCAGCCCCTCTCGAGCGTGTTACACAGGAACAGGAGGAGGCCCTTTCAGCCCCTCTCGAGCCTGTTACACAGGAACAGGAGGAGCCTCATTCTGCCCCTCTCGACCCATTAACACAGGAACAGGAGGAGGCCCTTTCAGCCCCTCCTGAGCCTGTTACACAGGAACAGGAGGAGACCATTCAGCCCCTCTCGAGCCTGTTACACAGGAACAGGAGGAGGCCCATTCAGCCCCTCCTGAGCCTGTTACACAGGAACAGGAGGAGACCATTCAGCCCCTCTCGAGCCTGTTACACAGGAACAGGAGGAGGCCCATTCAGCCCCTCCGTAGCTTGTTACACAGGAACAACAGGAGGCCATTCAGCCCCTCTCGAGCCTGTTACACAGGAACAGGAGGAGGCCCATTCAGCATCTCTCGATCCTGTTACACAGGAACAGGAGGATCCCATTCAGCCCCTCTCGAGCTGTTACACAGGACAGGAGGAGGCCCATTCAGCCACTCTCGAGCCTGTTAGACAGGAACAGGAGGAGGCCATTCAGCCCATCTTGAGCCTGTTACACAGGAACAGGTGGAGGCCATTCAGCCCCTCTTGATCCTGTTACACAGGAACATGAGGTGGCCATTCAGCCCCTCTCGAGCCTGTTACACAGGAACAGGAGGAGGTCCATTCAGCCCATCTTGAGCCTGTTACACAGGAACAGGAGGAGGCCATTCAGCCCATTTCAAGCCTGTTACACAGGAACAGGAGGAGGCCATTCAGCCCATTTCAAGCCTGTTAGACATGAACAGGAGTAGGCCATTCAGCCCCTCTCGATCCTGTTACACAGGAAAAGGAGGAGGCTATTCAGCCCATCTCATGCCTGTTATACAGGAGTAAAAGGATGACCAATCAGCCCCTCTCGAACCTGTTACTCAAGAACAGGAGGAGACCGTTCAGCCCCTCTCGATCCTGTTACACAGGAACAGGAAGAGGCCCATTCAGTCCCTCTTGTACCTGTTACTCAGGAACAGGAGGAGGACAATTCAGCCGCTCTCGAGCGTGTTACACACGAACAGGAGGAGGCCATTCAGCCCCTCTCGAGCCTGTTGCACAGGAACAGGAGGAGGCTATTCAGCCCCTCTCGAGCCTGTTGCACAGGAACAGGAGGAGATCTATTCAGCCCCTCTCGAGCCTGTTACACAGGAACAGGATGAGGCCCATTCAGCCCCTCTCGAACCTGTAACACAGGAACAGGATGAGGACCATTCAGCCCATCTTGAGCCTGTTACACAGGAACAGGAGGAGGCCATTCAGCCCCTCTCGATCCTGTTACACAATAAATTTAGGAGGCCATTCAGCCCATCTCAAGCCTGTTACAGAGGAACAGGAGGAGACCCATTTAGCCCATCTCAAGACTGTTACAGAGGAACAGGGGGAGGCCCATTCAGCCCCTCTTGATCCTGTAACACAGGAACAGGAGGATCCCATTCAGCCCCTCTCGAGTCTGTTACACAGGAACAGGAGGAGGCCAGTCAGCCCCTCTCGAGGCTGTTACAGAGGAACAGAAGGAGACCATTCAGCCCCTCTTGAGCCTGTTGCACCGGAACATGAGGAGGCCCATTCAGCCCGTCTCGAGCCTGTTAGACAGAAACAGAAGGAGACCATTCAGCCCCTCTTGAGCCTGTTGCACAGGAACAAAAGTAGGCCCATTCAGCCCCTCTCGCTCCTGTTACAAAGGAACAGGAGGAGGCCCATTCAGCCCATCTCGAGCGTGTTACACAGGAACAGGAGGAGCCTCATTCTGCCCCTCTCGAACCTGTTACACAGGAACAGGAGGAGGCCATTCAGCCCCTCTCGAGCCTGTTGCACAGGAACAGGAGGAGGCCATTCAGCCCCTCCGGAGCGTGTTACACAGGAACAGGAGGAGTCCATTCAGCCCATCTCAAGCCTGTTACAGAGGAACAGGATGAGGCCCATTTAGCCCCTCTCGAGCCTGTTACACAGGAACAGGAGGAGACCATTCAGCCCCTCTCGAGCCTGTTACACAGGAACAGGAACTTGGGGGGGGGGGTGGTGGGGGGGAAGGGTGGTGCGGGGCAGACATGAGTCTCTCCTCGTCCACCGAGGAGCAGCTCTCCTAGTACAGTCTGCCTCGGGGAACAACAGAGGCTGCCTGTTTCATTCTGCCTGACAGCACAGGGGAGATGCCAATTCTCGATCTGTCGCCTTGCTGCTGGCTGAATCGGCCAGTGAGCTGGATCTTAGAAGCAGCTGTGGGTTTGGGACATAGCTCCTGGCGCCGCTTAACCATCAGCCTCTGAAGGTCGCTGATAAGGACATGTGCTGATATGTCAACAAGCTGACTTGTTGACAGTCTGAAATTCATATCGAACCTGCTCCGGTCTGATGTAGTTTGCAGGATGGTCCAACGAGGGGCAGCCTCATTCCACCCAACCCTGGGAGGCATCAGCCCCTGCCACATATCAATCGACTCGGGACACCCTAGGGTCAGCGCTGAGGGAGAGCCGCACTGTCGGAGGGTCAGTACTGAGGGAGTGCAGCACTGTCAGAGGGTCACTACTGAGGGAGCGCCGCACTGTCGGAGGGTCAGCGCTGAGGGAGAGCCGCACTGTCGGAGGGTCAGTGCTGAGGGAGAGCCTCACTGTCGGAGGGTCAGCGCTGAGGGAGAGCCGCACTGTCGGAGGGTCAGTGCTGAGGGAGAGCCACACTGTCGGAGGGTCAGTGCTGAGGGAGAGCCGCACTGTCGAAGCAGGTCGAGAGGGGGCGCCTGGCCCCTTTAAGAGCGGAGACGGCTTGCCGGGGGTTGGGTGTGCGGTGATTGGATCTTGCAGGGGGACTGGC